>NW_020884872.1:79155682-79351393 GCF_003945725.1 Corapipo altera
TGGATTAGCTGCTGCCATGTTTTCACCCAGTTGTGAACTAAGTACCACGCAGCTCATCACTCACTTTTTCCCTCCTCTGGTGGGATGTAGAGGAGAATCAGGGAAAAAAGTAAAAGTCATGGGTTGAGATAAGAACAGTTTAATAATTAAAACAATGTGAAATAGTATAATACTAATACTAATATTAATAATATTAATATTTGCAATGAAAAGGAAAGAGAGAGAAATAAAACATAAGAAAATTGAGTGATATACAATACAGTTGTTTAACACCTGTTGACTTATGTCTTGCCTATCCTCAGCAACAATCAGTGACTCCTGGCCAACTCCCCCCTATTTAAAAAACAGAGCATGACATTTTTTAATGTGGAATATCCCTTTAGCCAGTTTGGGTCAGTTGTCCCGACCATGCTCCTTCCCAGCTTCCTATGGCCCTCCTCATTGGCAGAGCACTGTTCAGCAACAAAACATCAGTGTGTTATTATCATTATTCTCATACTAAATACAAAACACAGTTCTGTACCAGCTACCAGGAAGAAAACTAAGTCTATCTCAGTGAAAATCAGAACAGCTGCCTACTGGGATTATACCATGACACTGACCCTACGTTATTGGTTTGTTTCAAATAAGGCATATTCACAGAAGTCACCCCAATAAGGTCTCTAATTTGGAATAGGGCACTGGATTTGATTGCTATGTTAGTCTGTTCAAATTATGAATATCTCTGGAGTAGAACCATGTTTTACACGATATTGAACACATATAAAACAAATTAATAACAGCAGTCTAACATGTTCTTTGTTGCTTGGCTATCAGGTTTACCAATATAACTAGTTAACAACTGCCTTTTGCTAGTTATTTACTATGTTGGTCAGAAAGTTTCAGTATGATCTTTTCAATGAGGTTAGACCAATATACTGAGGTGAGTAAGCAAGAATTAAAAAACCAGAAAATTTAAAAAAAAAAATCAAAAATATAGGAATAAAGATCCGGGGAGACTACAGCAAGATTTCAATTGAAATTCCAGGTAGATTCCTGACAATGCCTAGTCTGATTTTTGGCTGCATATTTTCAGGAATCCAAGTGTTAAGAGCTTAAAGAGACTTTGGGATAATATATCTGGTATCTGCTTTAGCCTAATGTATACTATTACATGACTTCTCAGGATGTCAACTGGCTGCTTTTCGGTTTGGTTTTGTCCTAGTACACCAGTTCAGCAACTCGCTCAAATTATCCCTTTATTGAAAAGGGGATCAATAAAAGTTTATGCTCTTAATTCAGCCATTTTTTTTCTCAAAAGCTACACAAAAAAGACAGCACAGATAAATAGGATCACCCTTACAGACATGTGTTTATGAAGATGCTATATTTTAGGAAGTACAAAAATGCTCATTAACTTATTAATATTTTAAAAATATTCCATATTATTGCAAGAGTGTAAAGAAATCTCATGTTTATGAGAATAATGCCTCGTATTTAACTTTGATAACAGTCTCTGAGGTGTTTTTTTTTCTTTTTAAACTCTGTACCTGGTCTGGCAATATTCAAAGAGGGTAAATAGGTTTTAAGATGGGGTTTTTTTGACAGTGATAACACAGAGGGTCACAAGGGATTTTGTCTGTGAGGATTAAAATGGCAATCAGCATAGATTTATGGAGAATATACCTTGTCAAACAAACATGATATCTTTTTAGGCAACAAGTTTAGTTGATAACTGCAGCAGATAACTGCATTGACATAGTGCAGTCAAACTCCTATAAAGCAGTTGTCCTTGTCTTTCTTCTTTCTGATGAAAATACTGCTATGCAAAATCAATGAAGCTTAAATATCATCTATGAGAGATGTTTCAGAAAGTAATTATAAATGAAGTATCAGTGTCAACAGGATGCATAACCAGATGAATCTGAAAAGTTGGTTCTTGCTTTTTAATCTCTTCATCAGTGATCTGGTAGGATTTGCTGATAATGGATAACTAGTGAGTAATAAATATTGGGGAAAGACCAACTAAACTAAATTATATTGCTTAAGAAAATTACTTTTCTTTGGACAGTATATGTTTAACAAAACCAAATGAAAAGGCATACCTCAAGGAACAAACTACGTAGGTCACACTTGCAGGATGGGAAATCGTGTCCTGGTGTTCAGTGACACTGATGGACTTAAAGGAAATAGTAGCTAATTAAGTGAACATGAGCTCCCTGAGCAATACTATAGCTAAGTAGGTGAAAATATTTTTTAAATGTACAAGTAGAAAAATATTAAATAGAATTGAGTAGACTGTATTTGTGTATAGCACTTGAGAGATTTTTACTAGGATACCTATATATATTTTTAGGTGATTGTCTTTAAAGGGGATATTGAAATATTAAAAATATGGCAGAAAAAAATTCCAAGGGTGGCTCAAGATTTTGAAAACTACCAAAGTATAGATTATGAAGTCATTGTCTGCAAGTTCATAAAGAAAAAAGAACAATTTTGATAGGAGACAGAGCTTGAATGCATTAAAATAGCTAGTGATTGCAAAAGAGCTAATTCAGAATACAACCAAGAAGCACCTCTTAAAATCGTAGATTCATGTAATCATTTATATTGGAAGGGACCTCTAGAGGTTAGTATGGTCAAAGCCACACTAACCTGAGAGTTAGATCACTTTAAGCAAGGCCTTGAACACTCAGATTTGAAAGTCCCTGAGGATGGAGATTTCACAGTCTTATTAAGCAGTGTGTTCCAGTCCTTACCCATTTACTCTGCAATTTTTCTTCTTATGTCCAACTGAAAATTTCTGCATCTTATAGCCTTTTTTTCTCATCTTTCAACTGTGTAGCTCTTAGTGTAGTCTGGCTCTATCTTCTTTTTTTTTTTTACTTTAGATATTAAAAGCAGTTTTTAGGTACATACTTAACACTACCATAATTGAAAATTAAATTTGGTGATAAGAGAATCCATCTATTTTGTGAGTGATATGGGTGGGTTTTCCAGGAGATGTAGGGTTCATACAAATCATGAACCCAATGCGGGAGTTGCTACAGGAAGTTCTGTGATTCCTTCGACTTATTTTTTCTAAATAAAGCTTAAATTTACTCAAAAAGTTCATGTTAGACATTAAACTCATGATGTTATGAAGTCAATGAATTGCAAAAATAGTCTTGTTCAGTAATTAACAGCACTAAACTATTTCTGGTTAACAAGGGACTAAAGTCCTTCCCTCTCCTATTAGAGATGTTCATCATATTTTCTCAACGCTGTTGAACGGGTAGATTCTTTATTGTTTTGGACTCTTAGAATGCTTGTTACTGGTATTTACAGTGCTATGGAGATTAAATTAAAGGCTGAAGTTAATACTCAGAGCATAATGTTGGGATGTTCTATATCTTCCTTTACATGTCTATGGGACAGACATTCTTATCTTTTTTAGTCACTGAAGATTCCCTTTTTAAACAGTGAAGAGAAAAAAAGAATTTCCAGTGAAAAAAAATCATGAACCAGATGTTCAGACATGTAAGATTAATTGTACCTCGAAGTGCCTATTCCTATCCACTGATCATGGAAAGGAATATAGGTGAATGATTCAGGAACTTTCAACACCATAAGTGTTGAAAGTTGAGTGAGATGAGTCCCAAGAAAGATTGTGTAAGAAAATAAATATTCATAAAAAAAACATACACATAAACCCAGAATTCTCAATTCACAAACACAATCTTTATATTATTGCTCTTTCCTAACAAGAGTAACAAAGATAATGAAAGGACTAGAAACTATGACTTATGAGGAATGGATAAGAATACAGGTTTGTTCAGCTTAGAAGAGAGAAAACTGAGGAGTCACTTCTTTGCTGTATATAAGTGTAACATGAAAGAGAGTGGAGAGGGAGGTGCTGTTCTCCTCTTTGGTGTTTGGTGACAGGCCACAAGGGGATGGCTGAAAAATGTGTCAGGAAAAGTTCAAATTGGACATTAAGAAAAAGTTCTTCACTGAAAGCATGAGCAATCACCAGAAAAAAAAAACAACTACCCAGAGAAGTAGTCATGACCCCTAGCCTGTCACTCTTCAAGGAGTGTTTGGACAACACTCTTAGATATAAATTTTAAATTTGAGGTTTCCCTGTGTGGAGTTTTGAGTTAGATTTGATAACTCTTGAGTCCCTTCCAACTCTGGATCTTCTATGATCCTACGAATCCTTTCTTTCATGATCATATATTTGGATAGATTCATGTTTCGGCTGCTATTTATATTTCATGGTTTACAGTGACATTTTGAATATAGAATCTTACAGAAAAAATTTACATCTTCAGGTTTTTGATCATAATTTTATTTGCATTCTGGTAACTATCCCTCTGAGTATTTCAGAATCTGTTTAGAGATAGAATCAACACTTTCATTCATTTGATACGTTTTCTCAAATATTGATTCAGGTTTTCTAGGGTTTAGTAGGAGATCAGCTTCTGCTTCAAATGCCTACCTTAACTAACAATGCCCTTTAGTTACTAGAATAATCTCTTAAATCTTGTATGTTTCTGAAATTAAAGCTAAACTCTTCATTGGTCACTTGAGATCTATAGAAGCAGTGAATTTTGGTTTTGTTCTATGTTTTAATTAATATTTTCGAGGTTTTTCTTGTTTAAAAAGTGGTTGTCACTTAAATATTATGTTTTATGGACCTACAAACCAATATTTACATTTACAGTCTGAAATTAAATTACTCTTTTCAAAGAACTTGTTTGAGTTACAGATTAATAACTTACCGATGTATCTCTTTTGCAGCATGAAGATGATATGGATAGGGTTTATAAAGTTGTAGTTCAATCAACATACAAACTTATAGAAGTAATAAGGATACTTTTTACCTGTAAGGACTCATTTTATGTGATTATTCTGGTGATTTGCAAGGAATATCCTTTAAAACTAATACAGTTATGGATTATGTATCATATATAATTAGTTGTGAGCACTTGTCAAAATTTAATATGTACAATTAAAAACCTGAAATTATAATAGACATCACTTTAAAACAATGATTTTTTAATAAATAACTAGACCATTGTGTAATTAAATTTTCACTGTTTTCATTGCACAGTGTATAAGTTTGGTTTTATATTGAATACAGGTAGTATACGAATATAATAGCAGCATTGCTAAGATTCACCTCAAACATGCAAAATCAAAACCTAAAAGCCTAGTTTTAACAATTAAAATCTGTAAAAGATTACGTTTGAACAACCTACTTTCTCTTCTCTGGACATGTTTAATGCACCTTTTCTTTAATTTTCTGGGTTTTTAAAAGCAGTAAGATAAAACTACTGATGTTAACTGAATTAGAAAGAGCATTAGTACTAACTTGTAACAGTTGCTTGAATTCCAACAAAAGACAATAATGAATTAGCAATTATTACCCTGTTGCAACTTCTAGCTGCTTTCCTGTTTCCAGCATATGATGACTGGTTCTTACTTTCTGTCTTCCTTTGCATATTACAGCCTCCCTGTGTACTTCCATATCATCTGATTCTGATGCCCCCTCTCATGGTGTCTGCTACATGTTCTCTCGTTCTCTCCCCTGAACTTTGTGGCAGAGAATGCGGCTTTTTTGACTTGGGTGTTGAAAGGGAGCATGTGCCTCTCCAGGCAGAATAATCAAAACATCGGTATACCCTTGCTAACTCAGAGCCTGTGCCTAAACAACACTGTAAGGAGTTTTACCATGCTCTCTCACCACCTACCCACTGGACTGTGTCTACAGAGGGCAGGTAAAATTTCAGAACCATGGAAATAATTTTTTGAAACTGTGATTTATTATATTTCTGTTGCTGTTACTGCAGCTCCTGCTTGTGAGATACAGCTCAAATGTTGAATTGGTATCTTTTTAGTGAAATGTATTAAAAAAGCAGATGACCAAAATATGTCTGGTATTATTAACTTAATCCACCATTAGACATTTAAATACAAACCTTATCTTCAAAACTTCTACTCACTTTTCTTAAACTTTACCTGATTTTATGTAGAATTTGTGGCTAAAACAAGTAGAAGTGTGCTTAAAGAAAGTTGCTTCTGCAAGTATATCAACTTCTTTTTTTTTTTTTTTACTTTCATGGGTAACTTCACAATAAAACAGCTTTAATAAATGCTATGTATGAGACAGACCAGAATGGTCATCAGTCAACCCTACATAACATCTTGCATGCTGTAAAATCATGAATCTTTGTAACATTGCCAATTCATTTGTAATGATAATATTTTACAAATGGTGATTTTTTTCAGCTGGAAACAAAGGTATTCCCTATTCCCTACCCTCCTAAATACCACCACCATCACGTCCCTTGAGTCTGTATCATGAGATCTTTATCAACTCAAAGTAATGTTAGAAATAAGCAGACGGGACATAATTTTAATATCTTATCTGAAGGATAACATCTCCCAGTAGTGCAACTGCACTCCTAATACTGGACCATGACACCAACACTCTGCAGAAACCCACTCCAAATGTGCAATTCTTACTGTATGCCCTTGTTAGATGTCCTTTGTTTACTGCCTCCTTTATTCAGAGTTTCATAATTACTACTAAAAGTGACATTTCACAAGCTAAGAGGATTTTGCGTAACAGAACCCCTATTGTCATCCTTCATTTCCTTTCATGTCAAACACATTTGCTGCATTTTCATTATGTAGGAGATCATGCAGCCCATCAATGCAGAAAGTCTCTTCCTTCCTGCCAGCAAGGTACAACAAGAGTAACTCTCAGAGCCAGAAAGTTATTCTTGCACAAAATACAGAAATGTCTTTTATTGAGGCTAAGCCTATGCCAAAAACCCAATTTAATATGGACGGAGGAAGAAACTAAACAAAGGATTATGAATTCTTTCATACAAAATATTCCACACTATTGTGACAATAATGTAACAATGCAAGGACGTAGAGAAGATGAAAAAGAAAGGTAAAAGACTGTATTAGTTGGCACAGTTGTAGGACAGAAATCTACAACTATAATAGAAGTTGGGGCCCATGTCTGGTTAAAAAAAAAAAGTAAGGTCAGAACTCAATAGACAAAAGATGGTCTTCTGAAATCAGGTACAGTTAATGGAAAATATAGTAATGGAGCTGATTTCTCTATCCATCACCTCTTAAAGAGATTGATAAAAGTGCAGTTAAATGTGGGCAGACCATGAAGAAAAATTTGGAAAAATGCTTTTGAGAAGAGGAAGGTTATTAGGTTTCTACTTTTCTCTGCAGACTCTGACTTTATGATTTAAAGACCACCATGACCACGAGTTTGGTGCTCTAGCAGGACTAAAAACAGGCAACATACAGTAGTGTTGAACTAATTGAAGTCCTGCTGAGAGTCCTGTGAGATCTATGATGCCCTTGTTCCACTTGTGAATTCTTTTCTATTTTTCCCCTTCTTCCTCACTAAGAACAAAAGAAAAATCTACCTACTTAACCAGCAGCACAGAAGTAGATAGACTTTCTCACTATAAGAAGAAAGAAGCCTAAACAGAATACCTCATATTGAGGAAAATGGAGGAGGAACCAAAATACAAAAGGAAAATCTGTTGGCTGCTTCTCGTCAAAAGCCTGGTAGTCTCAGGATATAAATTTAAACACATATGTTCTTTTACGACCTCTATATTTCCTATTGCTTCTCATTTTCTCTTTAAATTTACTTTTGATTGTCTTACTAAATAGGAAAAGTGACTCAAAACTAACCAATAGAACCATCACATTCTTACCTGCTACAATGGACTGCATGATAGAATAAGAAAGCATAATGAAAATCCTCAATCTCTAGCAGGAATTTTGATAACTTTTGATGGATTGCTCTTCACAGCCATCTAATCTCAACATACTCAGTGCTGCCTTTGGATTATTTTCTTTGTCTGATCTGCTTAACACATGTACACTTATTCTGTAATTTTCCAAACTTTGATAAATTTACAAACGTGTTTGCCATGCCACCTACACAATTTATCAATCTCCTCAGAAATCTGCATCTTGTCTGTTGCTGTACTAAATCAGGATCACATTTTTGATAGTATGTGTGCTTGTATCTGTGATAATCAGATTACCATAAATGATATTCCACAAGACCCTGATCAAAAGGAATTTGTGCCTACTTTCCTTTATGACACCAACATACTGACCAGTATATTAGAATAACAGATTGGTTTGGGTTGCAAGGGACCTTAGAGATCATCTAGTTCTAACCCCCTCCCATGAGCAGTGACACCTTTCATTAGATCAGGTTTCTCAGAGCACCATCCAACCTGGTCTTGAACTACTCCAGGGATGGGGCATCTACAACTGCTCTAGGCCACCTATACCAGTGCCTCACCACTCTCACAGTAAAGAATTTCTTCCTAACATCTAATCTAAACCTACGGTCCACTAGCTTAAAGCCATTCTCCCTTTTGCTATTACTGCATGCCCTCAGCCTTCTTGAAGAGAAGAGATAGTAAGTGGTGTGCTTTCTTCCTACCCATTGGATATTACTCATTAAGATTTGTCCTTCCCCTTTACATTCCAGTGAAGGAAACCTACTTCTTGTCAGGAATGACATAGCACTTCCAAGGCATGATTCTTTATATTGATACAGGTACTGGGATTTTTCCGGGTTATGTATAAAAATGCTCAGGCAAATACAATTAGGTTCTGAAATGATCAACTAGAGATTTTCTTGCTTAAAAATTTCTGGTAAAAAAATTAATTTTTTGTATGATGAAAGGAGTGCAATTCTAAATATACACCATATAACGAAAGTATTTTGTGGTCCCAAACAAAATGTCCTGCAGTTCCCACTACATTTTGTAAACACTGTTACCTTTTCCAAGCAATGTTTAGTCTCTTTCAAAAAATGTTGAAAGAGAAAGCACTAGATAAATCTATTTTGTCATAATCCATTTTACATGTGTTGGGTTTTTGCTTGATTTTATTTTGGTTTGGATTGAATTGGTTTGGTTTCAGTTTTGCTTTTTGTTTCCTTTACTTCTCTAGTAATCAGATCCAAGTCAGCTATTGACCTCAGGTTAATGCCAGGTAACAAGACTGTAATTATCCAGGTAACATATCTTTGTCTTCTTCTAATTAAATAGAACACACTCAGTATTCTCACTTTTCATTCAGAGTCTCACAATGAAAAGGTTTTTTTTCTATTTAAAATTTAAGCATGTGGACATATGTAATTAGTGGAGATGTTTGAATTTGGTTTAAAGAAAGGGTTCCAGGTCTTTCACTGGACCAGTACTCAACTATGGATTTTCAAATGCATCCCAAAATATCAGAAAGGCAAAAAAACAACAAAGAAATCTAGGAAGTATTTATTTTTTTAATATAGATAGACATATTTTGTAATACCTATTATAAATAAATAAGAAGCATTTATTGTCAATATATTTTATAGATATTATATATATTTTTAGGACATGTACATGAAATACATGAGTATATGAAATAAAAATTGAGACCCTATAAAACATGTCCTTTTCCTCTCATCATCTAATTTTGTAAAACATGCATTTTTTTAGTTGCTGCTGCTAATCTATATATCCCTTCTATTGCTTTCTTCACCGATTGCCTGAAGAGAGACTATGGAAAATTACCTGGAATTGTTTGTATCACTCTATATATCTCTTCTAAAATTTCTTCTAACAATTTTGATTTGCCCTTATATACACGAAAAACAGAAAAGTTTTGCCTCAAAAAGGTTGTCTTTCCCTCAGACTGCACTTCCTCAGTTTAGATTTCTCCTTAGATTCTCTCTTAACCTAATTTCATTTTTTTCTCAACCATTTGCTGTTACATGCTGCTTTTCCAGTCTGAAGTTTTTAAAACTGAATCAATATGGCAGCAATCTGTTTTACCCTTCAGTAACAACTAAGTTTATAAATAGTGAACTTCCAAGTCAGCATGAGAAGAACTTCACCTGTTTTACTAATTATGTTCCTTTCAGTGGTATTTTTATTTTATTTTAGTACGGTGACATAATTTTCAAAAGCAGCAGTGCTGGTAACTTAAAGGAACTGTGTTTTATGAAGAGATTTAATTTTATAGATAAACTTCCAAGTCTGGAAAAAACCTCATGTGGATTTACAATTCATTCAAATTTCTTTTTCCACCATCCTTAGTTGCTAATATATTCTTCCAAAAATGTATATGCAAATACTTATTTAAAGAAATGAGAAAGTGAGTGAGGTAAACAGGGAAGCTACACCACATACACTAGAGTACATTTTGATCAAAGCAAAAGTCCTCCTTTCAGATAAAACAGTGGAAAGAAAGAGCTTTGGTGGAAAGCTCAGTGGAAAGAGCAATGGCTTTGGTGTAGGACCTGTTGCTCTGTTTCCACATTGCTGGATTAGAGAACAAAACCAGAGGCCATGGAGAACTTCTGGCTATGGGAAATGTAGTACCTTTGTATGTTTGTACAAGTTCTCAAGCCAGCTTTGGTCAGTTAAATCCACATGGCAGCTGTGGTGACCTGCGTAGGCCACATTGTCCCTGCAGACTGCATAATCCCTAATGTAGTTAGGTTTGGGGTTAGCCCATGCAATCATGCATTTAATGCCTTAGCTAGTTTTGATTCAGTGTCCCATTGCTGGAATCATGCTTCTGATTACAGTAGAATCATGGCTCTTCATTGCCATTGTGCAAGGTAAAATGCTGAACAGATTTCTTAAAGCTGTGGGATTAAGGGGAAGAAACACTTCTAAGGTTTGATTGTAAAGAGAAATATAGGAATGAGATGAGAACAAGGCTTTGAAATGCAAAAATGTGCACACTATCTATCTATCTATCTATCTATCTATCTATCTATCTATCTAATTTCTGTCTACATACGTATACTTCTGTATACACAGCTTTGTACTGTTTCTGAATCTGCAATGAAAACAGCACAGTGATGATTCTTTTCCTTATCCTCATTAGAAATGTTTAGCAAGTGAAAGCAGTCCTTTTAGAACAAACTACTTTTCAAGAGGATCTTTTCAACTTGAGAATTGCTAAGTCTGGATTTTTTGTTTGGTTTGTTTTTCTACTAACACACCAAAACATATCACATGTCACATGATGTGATGTTGAAAAAGAAAGCATCATTTCTGAGTTCACTTCAGTAGAATAATAAAAGAAAATAGCGATAGTCATCAGTCAGATGAAATCTTTTGGGAGGATGTTTTTAGTTCTACAAATATAAATAAAAGACTGAGCCTGATCCTTGATTTTAAACTACTGATACAAATAATAAACAAACTAAAAACAGTAAAATGCTCTCAAGTCTTGTGATCATTAAACCTTCTCTCCTAAGATTCTCACTTGATTCCACTCTCTCTAGTTCCTTGAAAATTTAACTAGATGATCTTATCCTTCATTCTAAAAAAATCCTTTCATTACATTTCTATTTTTGCAGTATTTCTTTGAAATATTTTTGTGAATAACTGTACATCTGAAGCATCTTTTCTTTTACAGCTTAAACCTTTGCTTTCATAGTCATGGTTTTGTATTATTGTTTGAATTATTGTACATCGAAAGGTGAATAATTGCATGTGAAAGCTTACTCTTTAAAGATTTTTTCAAAGGCACCAAGAACCCTTCCAACTTAATACATTGCTTCAAAATAAGAAAACCATCTGAGGTCTGAATAATAAAAAAGATGGTTTAGGACTATTTTGGCTTTAATTTTAAATTCAGGGCCAGATTTCACTGTTGACAAGATGGAGATATAACGTGGGAATACAAATAAGCCAGTGATATTGGAGGCCTGATCTTGTTGGCTGTCAGAGTTCTGCTTTTTGTCTGCACAGAACTGGGATTGAACAGAATTAGTTCCAAATGTAATAAACATAAGTCTATGCAATTGAAATGACTGCTTGAATTTTGAATGGGGTATTAAAAAAAGGTAACATTTCCTTTATTAGCTACAATTCATTCTTTGTGAATTATTTTATGAACACCTTATGTTTATGCTTTCTTATGGAAATAAATCTTTTCATAGTCTATAGATTACATTTGATTTTACAATTTTAAGGCTAAATGGCAAAATTGAACCTGGTGAAAGCTCAGGGCTGTACTGACAAAGTTTGCATGACAAGGTTTTGGTAGTGATCAGGCTACAGGGGTGGCTTCTTCTGAGAAGCTGCTGGAAGCTTCCCTCATGTCAATACAGCCAATTCCAGCCCGCTCCAGGATAGACCCGCTGCTGGCCAAGGCTGAGCCCATCAGTGATGGTTGTAGGTACACACCATGGTGAGGCAGGCTGTCACCCTGTAGGGCATGGAGGATCCCACTTGGGAGCAGGCAGATGCCAGAAGGAGACTGTGACCTCGTGGGAAGCCCTAGGGCAGGCTCCTGGCAGGACTTGTGACTGCAAGGGTGGACCTACAACGAAGTACTTCATGAACTGTAGCCTGCAGGAAAGACTTATTCTTGAGTTTTGAAGTTCTTGGAGAACTGTTTCCCAAGGGAGGGACCCCAGGCTGGAGCAGGGGGAAAGTATGGGGAATCCTCAGGAGAAAGGAGCAGGAGAGACAGCGTGTGAACTGTTTGCAGCCCCCATTTCCTGCCCACTGAGCTGCTGGGGGAGGGGAGGAGGTAGAGGAATCAGCAGTGAAGTTATGCTTGGGGGAGAGAGAGAGGGTTAGGCAAAAATTGTTTTAAGACTTGGTTTTATTTCTCATTCTACTCTGATTTAATTTGTAAGAAATTAAATTAATTTCCCCAAGTCAAGTCTGTTTCGGTTGTAATGGTAATTGCTGAGTGATCTCTCCTTTTCCTTATCTCAATCTATTAGTCTTTTTTTATATTTTCTTTTCACTGCCCAGCTGGGGAGGAAAGTGATGGAGCAGGTTTGGTGGGCACCAAGCATCCAGCCAGGGTCAACTCATCCATTTCACAGGATTTTTTTTGTAAAAGAACAACCTTTAAACAGTTATTGTGTCTTTAATGTGTAGAAAGGATCTGAAATTTGCAAACAAGATGGAAAAATTGCTTTGGGTTAGACAGAGAGAGATCAACTTACTTGCCAAGGCTGCCTTACCTGCCTGGCCTTCAGCTACCAGCCTGGAAGGCTTAAACCAGGTGTCCCCAGTTTCCTGGGTCACAGCTGTCACCTCTGTGCAGATGTCCCAGTTACCACAGCATTTCTGAAATACTCTCTGCTGCCTATCTTTGAGAACAAGAACTAAATCCTTACATTTGATAAGACGAATTAAGGTCTATTGCATGTCTTATCTCCATTGACTTTAACAGGAGTTTGCACACGTGCACGTGTAGGCAACTACTGCTTCAAGAGGAGCTTTGATGCCTATTGTATTGTTTTGTGTTAACTTCTGGCTCTCAAAATATCTGTTCTCTGGTGCAACTTCTGTCTCCTTGGAGTCCTACCATCTTTGATCATTTCCTTAAGTGCTTCCTTCTCCTCCATCTGTCCTCCTGGCACTAACGGTTTGCTAAAAAAGGTTTTACTACAAATTCTTGTGCGTTTTGAAAAAAAAAAAAAAGGCAGATTTTGCCAGGTACCTGACATTTTTTCACACATGGACATGATAAAGATTCTTACCACATCTGCCAGCTCAGTATATGCAGGCATATTTCTGCTTCCATTGAGCATATTCAGTTCCAATCATGCTTAAGCATAAGAAAACAGTAGGTGTGCAACTCCTGCTCTGTTCTTCAGTTAAACATGCAAAGGGTGCATCTCAATTTCTCTGTAATTAATATCCACTAAAATAAATTATATAAAGTTAGTGGAACAGTTTTTGGGCTTTTTAAAATAATTATGTCTTTAAACATATGCTTTACCCTTATCACCACCTACTTAAGTAAACAACATTTTAGGCAAAAGGAAAATAAAATCATAATGAAAAACAAGTATACTCTTTCAATCAAATGACAGAACTTGCAGAACAAAATCCATATATCTAAAAGATTTAATTGCAAATGTGAACATCAAAATTGCTATTTGCAAATAGAGAAAACTCAATGTAAATGTTAAAAGGCTTGTCAAATGAATAGTTCTAAATGAACCAATAAGCTCATTAGATGAATCAAAAACTTTCACTTTGCCATCAATCTTTATTAGTTGCAGTTGAGTTCATATTGAACCCCAGTAGATTAATTCCACTCACGTCACAGGTATTTACATGCCTGAGTACTTCATTGCGTAGATAGATGGTAGAAATTCAAAAGCCTCCCAATAGGAGAGGTTAAAAAACCCAACCTTTTTACATCACCCATTTTAAACACAAGTTACTTTATAAACTACTGCAGACTTCAGGGTATTATAGTATTTTCTAGTCGTCCTTTTCCAATATATATACATATATATATGAGAGAACTAATTAGAAGAAAAGTGATCAGCAACTCTTTCCAAAAACATACTTCTTTAGAACAGAAAAAAAAAATAGATTCATATTTCAGATAGAAAGAGACATTTTGCAGAGGACTGCTTCAGGAAGCAAACAGAAACATATAGACCCATCCTTCTGTTGCTGTACTGAAAGTTAAAGCCATGTAAGCTACTATGTTGTGTTGGCTGACCCACAGGTTTACATATTTATTTCCTGAAGTCATTGTTTCTGTTCAATAGATACTCCCAGTAGAAGAAAACAAATTTAACCTTCAGTAAACATGAAAACAAATGTCACCTTCATTAATCTTTCCTCAGGGTTATAGCCTTCTTAGTGTTGAACAGGCTGCTTCTGCTCTGGTTTCAGGGTATTGAGATCTGCACATAGCAATATTGCATTAGAACATCCACACCACTATGGAGTAGTGGAAAAGATTGACAGCTACAAATTCAGTATTGAAGGTGGATTTTTTTTTATTAAATTAATATAAAATTATTTTTCAATGCATTAGTTATTCGGCAAGAAAGTGTGAATGACAGTATATTACTTTGATTTTTAGGATCTCAACCTAGGGTACACAAAAGGCTTGTTTTTATTTTAAGTTAGTTTTATTGGCATATGAATACCATAGCTAAAGAAACGATGACATAAAATTTTGTTGGTACTATTAAGCTATTAAATATGTTTCTTTAATGAAGTGCAGAGACACAACTTCCATTAGATCTCATCAATGAAATAGCTGGTTAGTGCACGAATGAAAGACCTCCAAATAGAGGGCACAACAACTGAAATCCTGGTACAGAAGAGGAAAAAATACACATGAAACTTAGTGAGGTTAAGACTTCATCTGGTCAGTTTTCTCCAAAGTTTTCACTGTCTTTGTAATAAGAAGAATAAGGAAAATAAGTTCCTAAACAAGTATGTTATTGACAGATGGTGACAGTTTTAGCAAAAGCTGACAAATTCTAATGACTTCTGATTAAATTCCTTCCTGAGTGATGGTAAACTGCCCTCACACATTTAAGTTAACCTTTTTTATTCATATTCTTATTTTTCTCCTTTTTATCAACAACTGTCTTACAGTATTGTCATGCACAATTAGAGCTACGTCTTCTATTTCCATTTTGAGCGCAATGACTCTCTGCTTCTCAGCTGTCTGTTTATTCCCTTTAGCATCTGTGCAAGCGAAGATGCAGTTTCCCTTCAGATGGTAGAGTAAGGAGGTAAATCTGGCTAATTTTTTACTTTCAATAACAATCAATACAAGTTTAAGAAAGGATCTATAGTAGGAATCTCCTGTATATCTCTCTTCTGGCAAATAATGTCTGATAATGCATTTTTTTCAAACTTCAGTATCACCACTCTAAATCTATATTTGGAGCAGTGCAGCAACCACATGACCAACTGTATAATGTTGCTGGTGATGAGGCTTTAGTGTGTATCTCTTCAATCTGCTAACAAAATGCAGCATTTTACAAGAGATCTTAGTACTTCAAAGGTGTGAGGAAACTGAGCAGCTGTTTCAGCCTCTGGTATCATCAGTGAGGTCACTGACATTCAGGCTAACAGTCCATTGAAGACAGTGACTAAGTTTATAACAACTCTGTTATCAATAGGACATTGATAAGGTTTGAAAGAAAGAAAAGTTGGAAAGCTGGGGAAATATGAAGGATATCTCTAACAAATGAAGCCTGAATAAAGGTGGATTAATGACACATATAAGCAAAACCACCTCAGATCCATTCAAAGTACACTATTGCAAACATACTCCAAAAAATGGAATTTATCTTAGAGCCCTTTGGTCTTGACTTCTATTTTAATCTACAAAGTGTTTCATAAGCATTACTTGAACATGTCTGTGTAAAAAGCTGCTTTCCTGTGATTCTTACCAGTGCACTGAAAGTGTATAAACCAAAGAAGTACACATGGTGTCTTTCCTGTTCCTGATGTACCTGTCCCTAAATACTGGTTGATAGAAATGGAAGCTAAATCAAGTGTTCATCTTGCTGTGCACAGAAAAAAAAAATAAATCATCAACTCTATTTTTGCTCAGAGCAAATTAGAACTTTCAAAATGATATCTCATAAGGATTCTACGATGCTACCTCAGCTAGTCCAGTAAAACTATATGAGTATGGGGTAGTGTACAAATGGATAAGCTCTAAATCAAGAGTGAAAAGGTAGACAGACTGTTCCAGCCTTCTGGCTCAGCAGATTCCAGGACATGTACCGTAGTTCTGCATACGCTATACATGTGCAAGAAAAACAACAAAAACCCTTTTCTGTTGAAGCCATCTGATATTTGTTCACTGACTACAGTGGATTAATTGAGAAATGAATGAGAGGAATATGCAAAAATCAAGTAGTGAATGTTGAGAGATTAGTTGCTTAGTTTAAATAAACATGTTTTATATATAATGAGTTGCACGGAGTTAAAATACTGTGTGATTTAGCATGCTATTTGCCTTAGTTTTACTTCCTTAACATGAGTAGATGAGTTTACTGAATCCTTAGGCTGCAAGCTGTGAACTTATACCTAGATATGCTTTTGTCTGAAATAGAATTAATTTTCATAGTAATTTTCCTAGTAGCTAGTACAGTGCTGCGATTAGTATGAGAATAATATTTATAGCACACTGATGATTTGGTTGTTGATAAGTAGTGTTTATCCCAGGCACAGGTTTTTTTGTTTCCCATATTCTACCAGAGAGCAGGTGCACCAGAAGTGCAGACAAGAAGACAAGGAGACTACAGCCATCAGCAGAAGCTGTAACTCCACAAGATAAGAACAGTGAACAACCTGCCTTCACAGACAAAGAGAAAGAATCCAATGAGTTTTTAGAAGACAACAGATCAAGAATCACCATTGCACCAAGAAAAGTGTGCAAGGGCATATGAGGAGTGCATGAGAGGTGGGTGCATAATTCATAAGGGTATAATTGCCTGGGAATTTCTTTGTTCTGTGTTCCTCTCTTGAGGCACTCAGCTTGAGCTGACCTGCTTCTATAGAACTCTATTAAATTATTTATTTTTATAAATCTGATGTCTGAGACTGTGCTATGGGAAGCCTAAGGTCGAGCTCAAAGAAGAAGGAAGTATGACCATGACTGAGTGTGTGTGTGTGAGCAAGGAGATGAAAGGTGCATCCATTGATTTACCGGAACTCACTGGAGTCTCCCACTGTGAAGGGACTCTGGTCCTAGCAGTTAAAAATTCAGGTGACGTGTGTGTCACTACTTGAATAGTGTGAGAATACTGAGGCAGAAGCTTCTTCTTTTACAGTGAAACAGGTACCAGATGAATGTATGTGTATCTTTATATTTCAATGGAATGCTTCACCAAATTTTACTCCACCAGCCAAGCATACTAAGATAACTTTCTCTTAATCATGCATACAGTAATATTCATTGCATTATTTGGTACTGAAAAATTTAATTTAGTTTCAAATTGCAAACTTGTATAAAACAATGAGGAAAAATAATTATTGGGGTTTTTTTTTGTTGTGATTCCTATGCAGTGACCTTCCACATAGGGATCTTAGCATGTACTAACTAACATTTTTAACCTCAGAAGAACTTCTGTCAAGTACTAAGCAGAGAGAAGACAAGTGACTTTTTCAAGTTCATACAAAAAAAAAGCCAAGAATAGAAATCCAGGAATAGAATTCATGGGGCAGAATAACAGGTCTAATTGACGTAGAAACTTGGCTTTTACTCTTCAAAACAGGTTTACTTCTGTAGTTGCCAGGAAAAATTAATGATTTCATCTGTTTATTCATTGCTAGTAATGAAATATGTCAGATTTGAAAACTCTTTGCTATTTAAATTGATGGAATATTAAACTGAAGAGAGATGTGTGACTGAGTATAGGTTTCATGAAGCAAGATATTGGTCGCTGGGAGGTGCTGTAGGGTTGGCCTCTGTGAGAAGACACAAGGACCAACCCCCCTGTTCTGACAGAACCAATTCCGTCAGACTCCATGTCTGACCCACCACTACCCAAAGCTGAGCCCATCAGAGATGTTGGTGGCATCTCTGTGATAACATATTTAAGAAAGGGTAAAAAACATGAAGAGAGGACTGAGAAAAATATTAGAGAGATAAAACCCTGCTGACACCAAGGTGAGAGAAAAAAAGAGAGGGAGGAGTTGTACCAGGCTCTAGAGCAGAGGTTCCTCACTTCCATTAGCCCATGGAAGACCACAGACTCAGATATCCACCATGCAGCCCATGGAGGATTGCACACCAGAGCAGGCGGCCATGCCATGAAGGAAGCTGTGACCCATGAGGAGCTCAAAAAGGAGCAGACTCCTGGCAGGACCTTTGCAACCTGTGGAGAGGAGCTCATGAAAAACTAGATTTTCTGGAAGGAGCTCTGTCCTGTGAGGGACCCACAGTGGAGCAGTCTTTCACGAAGGACTGCATGAGGGAAAAAGAACTATGAGTGAAGTGTAGCTTGGGAAGAAGGGGGGAAAGAAGGGAAGGTGGATTTACTTTCGTTCTTATTTCTAACTATGCTACTCTGTTATCAGTTGGTAATACATTAAATAAATTCCTCAAAGTCAAGCTTATAGCCACTGGTGAGTCACCTCTCTGTCCTTATCTTGCTCCATGAGGTTTTTTTTCATCTTGTCTTCTCCCTTTGCTCCACTGAGGAGGGGAAGTGATAGAGAGTCTTGGTGGGTACCTGGTGGTCAGATGTAAGATCCCAGGTTTGCCCACGAGCTCATCAGAGGGGTTTTACACTAAAAAGATGTAAGACCTCAAAACCTGCTCAACAGATTTATTAAAGGGACCCCCTCCTACACACACAGAGCTGTTTTGAGCCAGTAATAACTTTTTTCCGGTCTCTCACACCAGTAAGGTTAATTTACCAAACTGTTATTTCTGCTCCTGTATGAATGCCTTAAAAATGGATATAAAGTTCCTCACTGGATTTTGCAGACTTTTACTGATGTTAGGCATATTTCTTCATGGATTTCTTTCTCCTGAGATTAAATGATTCATAAGTGAAGTAGCATGGTAACAAAACAATGGAAGACGGCAATAAAAATCCAATAATCTTTCCCAGCAGTAAGTGCTTCTGCTTAAGCTCAGTTGTTTCTTCATTACAGATTAACATGAACATTCCTGAGTATCATTTTGGCAGGTAAATCATGGTATTATCTGTGATTTCAAGCACAGTGTATTATCTTGAAATTATCAATTTACAGTATTATTGATGTTGCTTTTAGCAATTTTCTTGTATCTGGGCTTTGGCCGAATTCCAGCACAGGAATTTGACTGATATGAGCCAAAATCACAGAATTGCTGACACTTTATAAAGATCAGATCTCTTCTGATCATGGCAACTTATATACTTTTTTTTTGTTTTTTATTGAAGCCCAGATCTGGATATAATGATTATTGCATGTCAGGGTTGAAATAACTGGCAGAGATCTGAGCTGAAATATTTGTCTACTTCTTCTCAGACCAGAACGAAATACATTCACCCAACTGTACATATTTTCAGGTCTTGGATCTAGTTATGCCATCAAAAAAAAGCGGTACATAAAGAACTTTTGTGAGCAAAGAAAACACATTCTATGTTTGCTTGGTAAGTCTTCCCTTAAGAAAATTAAAGCTATGTTGGGTCATAATTAATTTATTATCCCAACAAGCATTTCCTTCTGTGTTAATGAGATCAGATTTATAAAAGCTGAGAAAAACCTGGAAAGTGAAAGCAAGAGAGTAGTGTTTAGTGAGATATGCTATTCACCTGCAAGGGAAAAAAGCGCACAAGAATGTAATAGAACATGGTGAGAAGTAATTTTGTCGGTGAGATGGTTTGATAAGATAACCAAAAATCCTGAGGATAGATGGCTTGGTCCAGGTGTTTTTGAGATCATTTACTCTTCTCTGAATGTCATATGCTCCACAGCTCCTAAGAAGTTTCATTTTAAAAGTAATTTTTATTATTACTGTTATGTGAAATGTAATGATAATTTCTTCTTTGTAAGAGTATCTCATGTTAGGAACTTGAAGGAAGTAGAACAGAGTCAGTCTCTGCCGTGACAACCTACAAACTGCACACAGCTGCTGAAGTTCAATCATTGTAATAAGCAGCTTGCATCAGGCAGTAGAGATATGAGAACAAGTAGATGATGATATAGACAAAGTAATAGTCTAGGAAGATTACCTGTGAATGAGACATCTTAATGAATAGAAGAAAAGTTGCAGCTGATAGAAACAGAGTGCAGCAAGCAGAAAGATTATAACAAACTGAAAAATTTAAGATTTTAGGCAGTTGTTATTTTACACACACATAGTCAGGCTATAAGGACAAGCAAGGGGAAAAAGATGATGCTCAAGACATAGTTTAAATAGTGATATTCTCCCCATTGGTTGAGAAAAGGAATCACTTGCAAGAGCTTGCCTGACAGGACTCTTATTTTACTACTCTATTTCATCAGACAGCAGGTTTCTAGACATTATAATCCCAATAAGTTTTAGAAAGGGAAACTGAGATAATTATGAGTCATCACTCAGCACTGCACTTACTGCATTTACATGTGAAAGAGCAGCCATTAATTTATTCAAGGTTTATCTAACTTCATCTCTGTGGTTCTCTGAGAAGTACATTTCTAATTGTCTATGGAAGGATTTTAGGGTGGTTTAGAGCATTTGTGGATATGTTTTAGTCCTGTTGTTGATAAGAACTGCATAAATATTGCAATTTTCCTATAAATACCTATCATATAGATCAGAACCTTTTAAACTATACATGTAAATTAAAAGGAAGTACATAAATAGAAAATTATTTTGTTCTATATTCTACATAAACTTCCCAGATTTATACAACTTTCAAACAGCAAATCTCTGCAGAATCTATCAATGTAAAACTACATTAAAATTTTTCAAGCATAAAAAACTTTCAGTAAATAAGTCCTCTGAACAATTAAGTTTTTTTCCACAAAAAGTTACTTTGTTTAAAGATGATTCAATGCCTTCTAATGAGTGAACACCTCCCAAAAAAAATAAATAGAGATTTGGTTTAATATTATGAATTCAGTGTCCGGAACAAAACTATTTCTTTAATGAAAAAAGTTATGCAACCAAAAATTGTCATTGTTCCTTAGTACATGTCAGGTGCTTCAGTCAGCTGATGAAGAAAGCAAAATAGTATACTGTTTGCTTCAGGTGACTGTGGATAGATTTCTTATTTATCTTTGTGTACTACAGATAAAAAAAGGGGTGTAGCATTTGTGACCATTTCTCTTTAATACTTTTAAAAAGTTTATCTATTAAATAGTTGCAATGACAATTATCTTCAAAATCATGCAAAGGTACATAACTTCCTTGCTGTACACAACAAGGTTAGTCTATAGCAATACAATTAGAAATGTTGAGATTAAAATAGTAAGAAGAAAGAAATCACAAATAAATGAAATAAATGTCATTGAAATGGCTCTTGTAAGTTTAAGATGAGCTATCTTAACGGATCTGAGTGCTGCTCTCCACTGGTATTCCAGGGGAGTCTGGTCTCACCGTCCCCCTGAGCAGGGGATAGAAAAACCAACCCTCCTGGGATGTTCCCTGGCAGAAAGAGGATTTATTATTCAAAACGCGCGGTTTAAATGGGTTCGAGGGGAGGAGAGCTGTGATTGGGTTGAGGTACAGGGGAAGGGGAGTCGCTTAGGAGCCCACTGACCAATGGGAGATACAGAGTGGTTGTGTCCAATAGTCGACAAGGGTTTGGGGAAAGGCGGGTACGGCAAAATCTGTAGATCAGGGGAAGGGGAGACTACATGGCTGTAAGTGGGGGGGGGAACCACGTGGACCAGGGGAGATACATAACTCAGGGGGAAACTGTTACAATAAAAACGTTTTGTTTTTCTCTGCTTTGATCGATTCCAAGAAGCCGCTGCTGTGGTGAGTCTTCTTCTAAAGCTGTTCCTTCCAGCTTTCATAATCCTGTTGTTCTCCCACACTATCTGTCTAAGGAAATTTGTACCTTTCCTTATATTCATTCCCAGAAAAGACATTTCCTCACATTTACTTTTTTGAAATGTCAGTGTTGAGATCTGACTTTGTCACCATTGTGAATGATGTGAAATAGGCCCTGGCCCGGTTCAATGTGTTCCTTGTTTAGGCTTAAGTATCCAAATACCATGAAATTTTGACTAGTAGTTATTGACCTTAACAATATCTGTTGATAATAATAAGAAAAAAGAATGAACAGTTTCTTTTGGTAACAATGTTGACAGAAGAATGAAATTCAAGCTCTCTTTTTAAACTGTTTGAAAGATTTCTAAAGAATATGAGTGTTGGACTGAGTAACTGTGAAGAGTGTTATGAGTGTTAGGGAACATAGCAAAACCTCTCTCTACAAATAAATGGTTAATGGAATGTAAGACATATGTATAGAACAAAATAAGGTGGTTTAATTATGTTAATTAAACTAGTGTGTGTAGGGGTAATTAGAATTTGATTAATTTTATTTCAATATTTTTTAATTTTCTTGGAATTTTATTTTATGGGGGTACAATTCACCTTTCTTTGGATGTTGAAAGAGTTGTCAATTTGACTGAAAGAATTTCATACTACTTTTTTTGGATCCATTTAAAAGAACTGTTTTGTTACTACTGTTACATAGATAAATAAAATGGAAAACGTGACCACTAATTGAGTTATGTCTCCAAACTCTATTGCAGTGTGCCAGAAAGGAAGAACTCTGTAGCTCCACTGATTATTCTTCATTTTCACTTGCTATGTCTTTATGAGGCTGTACATAATCTACCACTGACACAGTGAAAGCAATTCTGTCTAGTGCTCAGCATCTGCAGTGACATTACTAAGAGAATAGACTGAAATACATTTCTAGACTACTATGCTCAAATTCAGGTAGAAATATGTAAATACTTTTAAGTGGACTAAGTGCACAGTCCATGGAAATTAAGTTAATGCCAACAATGGAGTCCAGAAAATTATTTCCAGTCTCTGAAATAGAAAGATAACTTGTGCTGAGTTCATGAGCTCCTGAGCATCAGTGTCCAATGGTGCTTTAGTTATACCACCGTATTCAAGATATCTGGTTGGTGAAATTAATTTAGGAGCTATCAGCTTTTCAGCTAAAGACAGAACATATTAGCACATTTTTTGTTACTGAGTTGGATCTTTATCTAAGCTCTAGTGACTGCCAATCAGGAGTCAGAAGTCGAGTACTTACTTTCCAAAGGAATTTGATCTCCGTGTAACATTCAAGAAGTTATAGATCTTCCACAGTTCCAGTAACCTATTCTGGCTTTACATACTAGCCCCATGTAAATATCCTGGATATATTAAGAAAACAAAATAAATTAATATTTATGCATCTGAACCCTGCCCTTGATGTCCACTGAGTATGATGGCAGTTTATGTACCTTGGTCACAATTAAGCCCTTTTTAAAGAACAATAAATCTAAGTATCTTAATCTTCAATGAAATACCAGTTTGGTTTCAATCTGTTAATCTCAGGCTGAATCCCACCTGCTATTTCCTAGCACTGAAGTCACACCACTTACATATAAAGTTTAAGAATCTATTACAATTTTCTTGTAATATATGCTGATACATGTTGGATTATTCCTAATTATGTGAAAGAGATGACCTTTTTTTTTTTACCTAGAAAACTCCAAAGAAAGATATTTTTTTAATTCTTGTTAGTTCACTCTTTTGTTTTTGCTTCCCGAAAAATTTTCAGGGCTTCATGTTTCATCTCTATCTTACTCATTTTTTTGTGAAAAAACAGAATGTTTTGCAATTGTTGCTCCACATTTCTTTTTTGTTTTGTTTTGTTTTGCAAGAGTTTTCACTCTTTCTGGATGAGGAATACATCTCTGCCTTCTAAACCTAAGTCCCAAAGCTCATTGACTGCTCTCTTGTTGGTTCTTCACCTTTACTGTCACTGCTTTACATCTGCTTCCAAAAATTTGTTAGTGTCTTCACTTATGTCTCTCTTTGGACTGTCACTCTTTGTTCTTTCAAATAGATTCTATTCCTGGGTAAATATACCTTTCTGGTCATTATATAAATAATAATATCTATAATTTATATATTTACGTATTGATAAATATAAAGTTCTCCTCTATTACTAAATAACAGTTCTCCTAAAGACTCTGACACAGTCTTATAACAAATAAAGTGGAAGATCTGACAATAAAGATCTGACTTCAAAAATTATCTCTGAAATAAAGTTGAAGACTTGTTTTTATAGACTCTGATTGGAAGCATCTAACTCAACCTTTAACAAACGGAGTAAATATGGATAACCAACCTTTCTGTAGTGGGAACAGAAATAAAGTTTGGAGAATGGACCTGAGTGCTGTGGGAAGGTAGCCATTATCCTGCATATCTGCAGTGAAGTAGTTTCATTAAAATTTTCTCCTTATTCCTGGTGTTCTAACTCAACAGGGAAATACTTTGCAGTTTATTAGACTCCTGTTTCTCCTGAGAGACACAGGATATCACAGGGCTTGTCTGTTTAACACAGTATCAACATTTTCTCTTGGGAGAAGACACCATTTTCACTCCTTCAAGTGAGGAGCATTTAAAATCAGTTCTGATTAGTGTTCTCCCTATTTCATCCAGGTTCAATTAGTGTAGGATATTGAAGCTGTGAATTACCTGTCATCCAAAACTTCATGGTATGTTTACAAAAGCAAATGGACTGTATTATAAGAGTATTGTATATGAAAATGGAACTACTTATTAATGGCTTTTTTTTTAAAACATCCTAGTACAAACATTATCTAGGAAATAAACTGTATGATTATTTCTCCTGGCAGTTTTTGCTTTAATTTCAGTCCCATCACCACTACCACCCATTAAAAAAAGTATAAAATGCTACTAGAATACAGAATATTTTCATTGCAGCTCCAGGAGTATATTGCTGCAGAAAAAACTTACTTTGAATTTATGGAAGAATAGGAATTTTAAGATACCTAAGGGTGGGGTTTTTTTATCAGAGAGTCTCTTTTACAGTCTGACTCTCCACATAGTATCTAACTCTTCATGGAAGAAAGGCAATTGCATCATGTTTTAGAAGATGTCTGGAATGCAGTGAGATGGATGGCAATTTAAGATTTTGCCTATAGGCAAGGAGGAGGGGACTGAGACTACCTTTAAAATGCCATTTGCCCAGCTGCACGGAAGTTCCATCTGAATGATGTGCAACCATTGTTTGTGATCAGACAGGTAGGAAGAAAAGGTATTAAATGGCTAGATTAAGTTGGGCGGGAAGAAACCGAGCACTCAGGAGAGGCTGCGTGATTTGATTTTGCTGTCTTTCTATCCCAAGAGTAAAAAGGGCTATTTTTGATTTCTTGGAGCTATTTGTGGAACAGTATGGTCATTCATTAAAATTATATTTGATGCCTGAGTCTGCTTTCTACATATCTGAAGCTGACTGCTGTGTTTGTTAACATACTCTATAATCAATGTCCCGAATACTCAGTATTAAAATAAAGAACATTAATACAAATTACTACCCACTGAAGTTCTCAGCATCTATTAATGTGTATGTAGAATATAGAATGATTCATGTGTGTCTCTGTATCAAGATATTTCATAGTTGACTGTTGAGTAAAAAGTCACACATTGGTATTTCCCACAATATAGATGGAACACCATGTATGCCTATCTCCATTCTTTTATAAGAACTTTTTCTGTGGGTCCGTGACCCTAACAGTAAGCTACATTTCTCTGCTTCAAGAGGGAATGATTGGTTAGCAGGGGTTTTTTTCAAACATGTAAATTAATACCTACTAGTATTTCAAAACCGTGCAAAATACTGTCATTGATTCTCGTGGGAAATTGATGTTTAGGCTTCTCAAAATTGTAGTAGGATCCTACCTCCATCCTCAGGTACCTAAATGCCTTTGAAAGTCTGGCCTAAGATTTCAAAAATTACAATGCCTTGTTGGCTGATGGAGTAGTGTGCTGTGAATAATCCAGATGTATCCAATTTTTTAATGGCTTGGATCTATTTTCTTTGTATCTAGGCATAACCAATAAAACTGAAAGATGAAGAGGTGTGACAAGATATTTTTCCTTCAGCAGGAAGAATAGATACTCTGAGAGTATTCTGTATGCTAAATACATCTATAAAGACTTTTAGTACACTTAAGAAAATTTAACCTTTAGCTTTCTAAATAAATTAAATTGATCACTGCTTATTGATTTTTTAAACTAACATTTTCACTTTAACAATGTAATAATTATATACATATTTTATTTATTTCTATATATATACTTTAACAATATAATAATTATTGTTAATACCATTTTTCAGAAAGTTATTGCTACTGTGATTTATACAGCAAGAATGTATTTTTTTTTAATGTTAGAATATGAAGGACAGTGGAGTATCTACACTTGAAATTCAATTACTTCCTGGTGATGAATGAAAATTCCCACCAATCAGAACATAGATAGCTCTCAGGAACCTAATAACTGGAGTTTTCTACCTCGTCCAGTGTCTCTAAGCCTGTAGATGATGTGGAAGTTTGACTTCTTTAGGTCTTTTTTTCCTTAGTAGATATAAAAGAAGATTATGTCCTAAACATTATTTCCAAAGAATTCCTGATTAACACTTTTTTGATTATTGCAATATTAGCACACACAACAAGCTGTTGAAAAATTCTGTCCAAATGTTCTAGGAAATACCTAGAGCATATTTGATTACTTTGGTACATCTGATTTGACACTTTACTAGAAACAGACACCAGACTTGTTATGTATTTTAATGACAATTTATTGTCTTAGTTAAAAACCTTTTTGGAAGGAGAATGTAGATATTGCTTTACAACAAATTTGGCAAGCATTGGTAACTTTCAAAGAAGTATTTTTCTAAAATAGTGTTTAAGTTTTATGTATTAAGGAGTTCCTTTAATATTTTGCATATTTTTTCATGAGAAAAGTAATACATATTTTTGTGTGGTTTATGTGCTTATGTGGTCTTGGTATTGATTAAGTAAATGCTTAAAGAAAACAAAGCAAAATGATTCATCATATTTTCTTTAATGGTATTAAATTCACTGACCTACTCCCTGTTTAGGATATGGGTCAAGTCTTATGTTTCTTTCCTATTAGAAAGGCAGACAGGATGTTCAACTTTTGTGGTATACATGAATCCTTCTGGTTATTTAAATTGGTATTTGCACTGTTGAAATGCAACATGGAACTGTTACATAAGTGATAACAATACTTGCAGATGACATTATTAGTTGTCATTATAATATTATTTTCATATTTTCTACATAATTGTGAGTTTCACTTTTCATCAAGATTCTGGAAGTGCACTGAAGAGTTAGCTGACTTTTCTAAAGAATATTAAATATGTTGTGTGCTTTAGTATAAATTAAAAAAGAATCTAAAAACCCATAAATTTGAGTATTCTTTTTCTCTGTTGAATACTTACTAGTAAAAATATTTTTCTATAAAATGAATAGGTATAACACAAAAAATTGAATACAAGCTCTTTGAAGCAGGACAAAAGTTGTTTAAAACTCCAGCTGAATTGCAAAAGAAGAGTTTTCAAAAATAATTACTACTTTGAAACAACCAATTACTCTTCATCGACATCTCCCTTTCTCAAGAGTCTTCACTGATTTCTGAAGTAACTTCTATTTTTTTTCTTTTTTTTCTTTTTTTTTCTTTTTTTTTGTTGGTTGGGTTTTGGCTTTTTTTTCTATTAAATGTTTCATCATTCACAACAAATCACTTTCTGGGCTTGTTGAAGTTCAAATGCAAACTACATCATTAGGCTGTTCAACTGTCCCATTGTAAATTATTCACATACTCTTGACTACATAATCACATTAAGGAGAGGATATTTAAAATGGTTTGTTTTTTCTCTTTACTCTTAGTATCTTCCAAGTTTTTTAATAAGTTATTCTATACACAGTGTCAGTGGTTGGTCATAGGGGACTATGTGTGTCAGCTGTTCTTGTTGCCTGTGTTACTATCGTGCTATTGTATTTTGTGTTTGAGAAAGAACTCATCTTCTTTTTCCTGAAATTCTTTGATTTGGAGACATGCTGTATCAATAGTACTAAAGATATTATCCAGTGTATAAAAAATATTGTTATATATAATTTACTTGACATGAACCAACTGATACTTCTTGATTTGAGACAAACTAATTAATAATATACTAAAGATAAGCAGATAGAATTATTTAAATTATCTAGGATTCTGTGAAGATTTGAGGAACTGACAACTGCATTTTCTGAACTACAGTTTTGGCTTTTATTTCTATTATTATTAAATTCTAAAGTAGACAGATGCAAATTATAGCACTGTCATGTTGATTCATTCTTACTGGCTCAAATAGAACTTAGCTATACGAAAAAATATACCCCTATGAACTACACTCCTGTTCACAGACAAGAATAGGAACTCTACCAAAGACTGTGAATATGTTAATTTTGTACTTTGTAAAAAATGGGAACAATTATTTTTTTAATTAAAAAAAGAAAAATTCCTCATGAATTAGGTGCTCCATTTCTCAGGCTTTTTTCCACCTCTCTTTTTAAAAACCACACTATTGTTTCTTGGTGTATTGTGAAAAAAAGATGGACATTTTATTTACCTACTTTTGGAAATTCAAAATATGTCTTTTAAGATTCAGAATAAATGTGTAGATGTGTAGCTTAAAAACCATTTGATCAAAATACATAAATCTAATTTGTCAGGGAAAAAAAATATATATGTAGATTAATAAGTGGTTTAAATGTTCATCTTTGTTATTAATTAACTTCCATTCAGTCTCTTTTCTAAAATGTAAGGATAAATTAAAAAAAAAAAAGTTGCATTGATTAAAGAAAATGGAAAGATAAACCAAGAGGAAGCATGAAAATATTTTGTATAAAGTTTGCTTATATCATTCCAGGGAAAAAACTGTTGAATATTCAGAGGGAATTGTAAATTTAAAGCTTGCAATAATCTGAAAATCTTCATGGGAACTAAGGACATTATGGCTAATGGTATGCAAAAACATGTTTCAACAAAAGAAATATTGTGCTACATTGGATAACAGTAACGTTTGCCAGGAAAAAGGTGACACAAAATTAGTTTTAAGAACACAGGGATTCCCCTATTATTATAACTTTTGAGGTTATATGCTCATAAGAAACAGTTATCATATCATTACCCTTGTACTATAAAACTAATTTTCTGTATCAACGTTGATGTGAACATAGTTGATTGAAAGGGATGGAGGAAATCCATGCATAATTTTCTTTAATGGGCTGAGTCTAGGGAGAGTCTACCTTTCATAAAAAATAATAAAGGCTGAAATGAAGGCACAAAGAAGATTTCAAGTTTTTAATGCTGATCCAGGCTGTGACTAACACCATACAATCATGTTGAAGATATCAGTCATAGTTTAGCTGAAATGTTTTCTTACACTTTAAATATTTCAAATAATTACATATGAAAAAACTCCTAGTTTTGTTGTATGCTACTTGCACACTATTCTGCTTCCCCCCGCCCCCCAAAATGCATTGACTTCCAAATAACAACTCTTTTACTTTTTTTTCGATAGATAACAGATTCAGAAAAAAGAAGTTGGTTTGAAGGGAACCCTTTATGAGCATTTATTTCAGTAGGAATTATGTAGACCTAAGTCATTTTGAAGAAACCACAATTAGATAAGATGACTGCATAAAAAAAGTCATTTTGAAGAAACCACAATTAAATAAGATGAATGCATAAAAAAAGTCATTTTGAAGAAACCACAATTAAATAAGATGAATGCATAAAAAAGCTGTGAAATTTTGCAGAGTGTTGAATTAACAGGAGGAATATTATCATGATCAACAGCACAGGTCAGAGCTGTTTGATTGGTACCTGCCTGTCTGGATGAATCCACAGTACTGAGTGACACACCAATGTTCCCTACAGCATGAGAGGGGACAGTCAGGTAGTTCAGAGAGAGATTAAAAAAATATTGTGTTAAAGAGGAATAAATTGAAAAGGCTGACAAGTGTTTTTTATGTCCTACCAAAAGAGAAGTATTTCCATTTCCATGTTTTTCACTAAGGAATGTTGATGCAGTAACTGGTTCCCATACTCAGATGCAGTCATTGGATTAGCCAATTAATCCCTGATTCTTACATCTAAGTGAAAGTGCTGATTACTGAACCAAAGAGTCATGTTGTCTTTGATACTTCTCTTTAGCCTAGTCAATCTTTATGAGTTCAATAATTAGGGGTCGATTTTGGTAGGAGGGTTCAGTGTGTCCAAAATAGATTTTAGATGTAGCCCCATGAATAAGATACTCTCCAGAGAGGTAAAAGAATATTTAACAACTTTAAGGAAAAAAAGAAGGTATTATGTAAGAGGAATGCATACCTTGCTGAGTACATTAAAGGACTCAGCATGAAATGGGCTTTGTGTTGCTCCCCCATGACTAAAACTGCCAGTGTCAGGGTGCCAAAACATTGAGTACCTGTGGGACTTCATTGTACAGAAAAATGCAACAAGACAGAACACAAACTTAGGTACCAGGTTTTTATACTATAACTGAAAAGGTTTTGAAGACAAATATTTTACTCCATCACTGAAGTAATTTGGGAAAACTGGCTCCATGAGGATTTGTCCAAAGTCATATAGAGTGTTTTTGAAAGTACAGGGAACAGAACATCTGTAGCTAAGTCCTCTCTGAGCACTTTACACCCCTTTCCTTTGCTCACTACTGGTCTGGTGAGTTGTAGGCTCTTCTCAGGAGCAACTTAATACCAGCTCTTGCCTCTCTCAAATGTCTCCTCACTCGTATGGGTTTGTTCAAACCATTATAGAGTCTGATGAATAATTACTATTCAGTTATTTGTTTAAATTAAACCCAACCAAATAGAATGGCATATTTTTTCCAGTTTAAACAAACAAACAAACAAACAAATACAAAGAACTTAGATCAATTCTTCCCCCCAACCCCCCATCTTACAAATGTAATTCAGGAACATTTCAAAAGGGAACTATCAGAACACAATACTGTAACAATTGTTCATTATTCCAATCCATTTGGAATCTTGTAAATTAATTAGTTTGGAATTTTTTAAGAGTCTCCTTTTTCAGATTAATTTAAGTAGTTTCAGTTGACCTGAGTCTATTTTTCAGCAAATAAGCAACTCTCCAGAAACGTTTTGCTCAGCTATTTGCCTGCTGCACCCTATTGAAGTTTCAAGTAGTTCCCTGTTTTCTGTCATTGTGAAGTGAAGAAAGGGGAAATGAAAGAAAAAGAGATGACAGATTTATCATAATTTCTTGTGTATAATTGATCATTGTCAAAAAAACTCTTGCCTGAAAAAGCAATGAGGTTAATCCAATGCCTGCTGAAATCTCTGTCATTCCTTTACTCTTGCTTTCTTTTCTGACTCTTGCAGGTGCCATTGCTGCTGCCCTCATCATCACCACGTATAATGCAGAAGTGACAGTCACACCGGAGGCCATGGCAGAAGCAATGACATGAAATGAGATAGCAACAGGAGAAATTGCAGTGTCATGAGGCCACACTGAAAGGTGACAACAAAAAAAGCATTTCTAAGCAGCCTATACTCTGGAAAATATGGTTCAATCATAAATGATTCCTCTGAAATTATATTCCATTTTCCTTGCATTAGCATTATTTAGAGGTTTGTTTGGTTTTTGGTTTATTTTATTTTGTTTGTTTTGATTCAGGGTTTTTTTTGGTTTGGGATTTTTTTAATAGCAATCATCAATTTCAGGTCTTTATCTACTGGAAACATTTGGTGGGAAAATATTGGGCTGCACTTTTAATCTAAGTGTAGTCTAATCTACCTATCTTCTGCATGTTTTAATTCCAAACAGCTGGCATTATTTAGTCTGACAAACTAAACACTTCAGCCAGTTTCTTAATTGTTGCAATTAAAAACAGGAAACAGCAAGGTAAATAAACCAATCATGGGATCAATAAAGCATTATTATTTTAATGACAATCTCAGAAGCCCAGATCATAAAGTGCTAGCTCATAAAATGCAGGAAATCTGAAAAAGCACACAATGGTCTCTAATAGAGCTCTTGAGTAATGATCTAAACAAAAGTTATGTGTCCTGCTAAAATTGAGTTCTTTGTCTCTGAAAGTAACAAAACAGATTTCTGTGGAATTGTCATAAATATAGATCATAGAATCATAGAATACTTTGTGTTGGAAGGGACTTTAAAGATCACGTAGTTCCAACCCCACTGCCATGGACAGGAAACCTTCCACTAGACCAGGTTGCTATTAGTTGCAAAAGATACTGCAAAAATGTGGAAGGGATTGAAAATTATACAGTAATCATAGCTGAAAGAGAAGATAGGGGACAAAACCTGATATCAATGTAGAGAGTGGTAGCTCCAGTGACAGAAGATATGGAATACCAAAGCATTCTGTATAAGTTGTGTGGAGTTAATGCTCGTAAGAGGAAATAGAAAGCTGAAGCCACCTTTAGTCACATTGTGCTCTCCTTGAAAAACAAGGAGTCTAGTGTTGGATGCAACAAAAATCCTAGTGAAATGATTATGGGCTGTGACAGAGAGTAAGACAAGGACCCAGAACACACTACAAAATCAGGAGCAGTATTATGGCTGAGGACTGTTTCCTTTTAGAGTTTTCTCTTTTGCGGATCTACACCCACAGTTTTCTCTTCAGTCACTACCTTTTTATGTTTTACTCTTCCTATCCATGTGACTTTGCCAGAAGAACTGAAAGTGTAATGTCAGAATTTGCCTGTTAAAGAATATGATGAATATTATTTATAGTGTGAATATATATTGTGAATATTTGTGTAATTCTCAATAGGTTTGTACTTTTCTGTTATTCATTAATGTTCCACCACAAACTGCTTTATTGGGTCAGCTCTACTCTGTTCTTTGGGCATACCTTTTTAAATGTTTAATTCTTAAAACTGATTATTATAAGAGATCCATATTTGACGATATTTACAGGTTGTGACTTGAAACTGATTGCCAAAGTGTTTGCTTTGTGAGGGTCAATAAGTTTTCTGTGTATTGCAGAAGCCCCTTGGCAACTGAGAAATTTATAGGAACTGTGAAGCATTTGCATTACTGATACTGATGACCTTCAGATGAACTAATAGCAGGCTTATATTTTACAAAATATGTGTAACAGTAAATGAATTCTGCAGAATATGATACATATTGAATATTTTTCTCAGAGATTAATATTTCCTTTTAATTTGTTTAAGAACAGTCAATTGAGGTCAAATTCTTTAAAACCTCTGATGATAACACCAGTAAGAATTTTGGTGAGAGCTTTAAACATTGTGAGGGAAGTATCTCTTAAAAAAAGCCAGCAGAAATTCCATTGTAATCAATACAGTTACCTCATAAGCTTTCCGTTTTTGGGTTTAAAATACAAATACGATTAATGTTGAAATTATCTTTACAAAGCAGGAAGATCAAAGGCCGTCCAATGCCTTTGTGGTTGTGCTGGTGAACAGAGAGCAGTACAAAAGGTAGAACAGATCGGAAGCTTGTAAAAAAAAGTAATACTGCGATTAAAGACTGAAGCTAAAAGATAGGATTGAAGGTAGACTAAGGCAGGAAACAGCAGGGAATAAACAGGTCATTTAAGAGGATGCACCAGTCTTCAGAAATTGGAAGTTTAAATGGGAGAGATGGGGTGCATGGCATCAGAAGGTCTAACATACCAATCCAGAAGAACATACAGAGTAAAGCTGTCTGAGGAGGAGATGCTGATTTTGTACTGAGGGCTGTATAGGTATTCCAAAAGCAGATTCTCGAGATGGGAACTTCCCAAGGAACATGGTTTCTGGTAAGGTTTTGTAAAATCAAAAGACAAAAGCTTGATAGTATCTCTGACGATGGGTCAGAGCAGGGATTAATAAATATAAAATGCATGTTAATTGTTCATTCGTTGTCTACATTATTCATATCTGTTTTCATTTTATGATGTTACCAGCTTGGAATCATGCCTTTGAATCAAGATGTGTCATACACTAGAGGTTCTGATCCACTCTGTGTAAAGTTTTATCTCATGCAATTTCAGTAAAAAAACAGCTCTTGCTGTTCTGACAATATCTTAAATTCTTTCAGCTTCATCATTCACAGAAACTGGTTTCATACTCTTCCTGTTGGAAGATGTCATGCAAATTTTGTTGAGTCACATCAAACATCCACTGCTGTCCTGCTAGGTGTGGCGGTAATGCTGGTCAGAAAACGTCTCCAAAGAACTTTTATTTCCTTGAGTGTGTTGAGAGATTCCTAAAGCTATTTATCACTCATTGAGTGAAAGCTCCATTGCAGCAATACTTGAAGCAACATTCTTGCACATTTTTGAATGACTACCATAAATATAACTAAATAAATATACTAACCTTATTTTTGTAAGAAAAAATGACAGAACTTTTAGAAATAAAAAAACTTATGTATATATTTGGTCAAAATTCTTTCTTCTATTATGTGGTTGCAGATCCAATGACTTTGCTGCTGTGTTATTAGACCAGGCCATTTTTGTTTGTCAAAAATGTTCTTTAATGAGTAAGAATTTCATAGGTGATTTGGGAAATACAAAAAAATTGAGCTATGTATCTTCTTCAGAGGATTGTGTTACTAACATATCATCTGTGGCAGTAAACTGAGATTCCTTTGCTTTCTAAATCTCTAATTCATAGCACTCTGTGATTTTCTGTTAAAGTGATAAAAAATGATGAAAACACTCCTAAGTATGTATAATTCTGCTTCTGATCATCTCTGTAACATCAGAGCTTTTTTGTTGTTAGTTAGTATCTTTTTTTCCCCTCTGAGTCCTCTATCTATAAGGTTCATTTAATAACTGTTTTGTAGGTTTATATTTTTAAAGAATTCATTCCATTGGCAGAAAGATGCAGCACTGCAGAATAAGAAACAGGTAAACTTTCCTGAAAGGAGGAACATTGATCTTGCTGTTGGTATGAGGAAAAATAGTACGAAATATTGAGACAGAAAGAACATATGAAACACAATTATAGTACCTGAAAGATCAGCAATCTTTCTAATATGGTATTTTTTCTCTGACCATAGCCTATAGATGATTCTTAGAAAAAGCACTTAAAACCCACTGTAGATCACCTGATTGAGCAATGCCATGTTATAAGTAAAACTCCTCTGGCCTCTCAGTGCTGAACAGCTTTTAGATTTGATTCATTTTTTTTTCCCTAAAGAGTTCAGTTTACAAAACTTTAAACATTTTATATTTAGACATGTATTTTGATGATAGAAAAATTAATTACTCAAAAAATTCAGAGCAATTATAAACAGTTTATTAAGTTAGCCACTGTACATGGGCATTTGAGCTCTGTATTGAATTGAAAGTGTAAGTAAAAAAGCTCCACTCTTCTACCAAATGTTCTTAGATGGAGTGGGAAACTGTGTTTTAAGCATTGTCTTCTTCTTGTCATGGAGTTGTTCTCCCCTCTTGACAGTCCAGATAAGCAAGGACTGAACACATTTTTTTGTCAGTGCAGTTAAAGTACAAGTAAATTCCTCAGAATGTGACAAGGAACCCAATGAGGACAATGTAAAAAAACCCTTTCACATTGTAATTCTTCAGGTTTATCAATCTGATACTGTGTGTATCTGTGTAAATAATGAAAAAAATTTAAAGAGAGTATAGAAGGAATAAGATTATATTTATCTTACAAAATACTGAATTTTCACTCACTGTTTCATACTCACATGCAAAAATATGAGACATATGTTTTAATATTGTAATTGTTATTACATAGGATGAGATAGAGGACAAGAAATTATTTCTCTTGATTCCTCTTCATATTTTTTAGGCTCATCTTAAGCGGAATTGCTCTTTGCAGCCCTGAAATGCTTTTGACAAAGGGACATAGCCATGCTGAGCTGTACCATATTGAGACTGCCCTGCACCTCTGCTGTGGATTTAGCTCTTGTGTAGCTTGCTAGCTTCAATACTCTGCTCAATACCCTGTCATTATCCATAGGTGGCTGCTTTCCATCTCTTGACTTGTTGCACGTTCACTAGTTTAAACCCTACTGTGACATTTCTTCTGCTCATGAGGTTTTTACCTTGCCAATTAGGTTTGAAGAAGTTCACGTAAATTACAAAAATAATTAAACAATATTTACATCAAGAGCTTTGTAAATTGAAAGCAGTTTAAATTAATCACAAAACCATTCTGAAAATACTATATTCCACATTTTATGAATACACTAGTCTATAAAAGTCAAGGTAGGGAAATGACTAAGGAGATCTCAGTGCGTTAAGCAATTAAGACAAGGAAGATGTTAGAACTTTCTTCTTCCTCAATATGGTGATTGGTACTGCAGACTTGTCTGGAGAGTAGAACCTGAGTATTACTATTTTATTTATTATTTAATAGTTTAAAAAGCACCATTTGTCTGAGAAGAATGCAGGGACAAAAGCAGCTTATACAGGTAACCAGGATGTATCAGAATTGATCCGCAAAAGCACAATGCAAAGAATATATAACCTTGAAATCCTTCAACCAAGACTTCTGAAAAATACCTTACAGTGGGCAATATGTGAATGAAAAGTCAAGCTTTGTTTATTCACAGCTGTGTACTATCTGTTCAAAATGGACTGAGACATTCCCAGGGAGGAGGTTCTCTGAATTTCTGAAGAGGTTAGTTGTCTTCTCTTACCCATTCTGACAACACTGCAAGAGAACAGGAAAGAGGAATTCTGCTCCTACTTCCCTAATTTGACCTTAGTATTGTGAAAGCCTGAAATATCTGAAGAATTAGAATAACTTTCACTTCACAATCTTTCCAGTCACCAGTCAATTGTCAAAAACTTTTTGATGGGGGGAAATTAGTATAGATAGGAGACCTTCTTGCAATGCAAAAAAGTGGACAATCTTCAAAGGTTGTTCTCATCTGTTTAAAAATACTGTCACGATCAAAGCTTTAATTTTTAATTAAATTTGAAAGAACAGTGTGAACGACTTGTTTCCAATTTTTCTTGGCCTGTAATGAGCAGGGTCATCCTTTATAGACTTTTTAATGCAAGATAATAAATTATCTAATATTTTGTTAGCTAAAGTATTTTGTTTCCAGCCAAATTTATTTCAAATGAACATCCAATTAACTGAAGAATAATGAATGAAATTAATTCAAATAATAAAGCAATACTCGTCAATTAATTGTAGAAACATTAATTTAAGAGATAGTAGAGGGACAGAGTTCTTTGGTGTATGGTTTCCGAATAACCTTTTGTACCTTCAGTTTATCCTTAACCTACTTAATTTCCTGATGAGTTGAGTAGGATATGCCTTCTCCACAGTACGTACCCGGCTATACTCAGTGTCCAACTATAATCACTGTACTGAAAGTGATTCAGATCTCTCTATTCTGAGATCTGTCAGGTGTGAGAGACTGAAATGCTAGTGCTTAATGACTCAAACAATCTGCCTTCTGCAAAAGCAGCAGGTGCTCTGTGGAGGTCAGGTTTGCACCCCCCAGCCAAAGGGGAGGAGGAGAGCTTTTTATGTGTGGTGACAAAACCTCTGATCTGAATATGACAGAGGGAGTGCCCACCCACCATCAGATCTTGTTTAGCAGCAAGCTGGGTTTTTAGTTAGATAAGGGGGAAAGTTCAATAGAAGAATGACCAGGGGACAAGGGATAATGTTTTTTGTCATGCCAATGTCCTCTCTTATACAACTGGTCAAGATGTAAAATTTTTCCCGCCCTCTCCCAGACTTGTTGCTGGGACCTTTCACCAGAGGACTGAACATGATCCACAGGGTTGCAAAAGACAATGTTAAACTCCTCCTTCAGGGGAGGTACCCAAGTGTTCTCACCTCAGCCTAAACATATATTGAACTTTGAGTTTTGTGGGCTTCCCCCACTCCCAGTGGATCAGGACTGTGATTATCACTTTGAACAACAGACATTTAAATTGTAGCAATCAAGTCTCATTGATGAATCAATGGGTGATGATATCTTTCCACTATCTACTCTTTTTTTCTCGTTCTTTTTTTCTTATATATTTTCTTAAGCAATATTTTTATATTATATTGTTATATTTCTATAGATAATAACCAAAATGGCTACATACCTTCTTTCCATTGCAATCAAGTTTTTCTAAAATAAACCTGCCTTATATACATATATAAACATCAGTTATTCAGAATCTTTTCACTTTAATTCACCCCAAGGGATCTATTATGAACTCTCACCTTCAGAGCCAGGTTGTAACATCAGGATCCTAGACTTTCTTAAAAATCACAGGGAATAAAGGAGTGATCCAACCTAACATTTACACTCTATATATCTAATGGGAACTTCTTACATTAATAAGGGGAAGGAGAGTACTGGAATAAGAACTGAATTCACTGTGGATTTTGCTGGGTTACAGTGAACTCAGTCATCCTTGAGATCAAACGAGTGCCAAAACGTACATTTTTTTAAAAGGCCTGTATAAAGTAAACCCCTCAGATTTAAAACCAAAGAATATTTTGTTCCTCAATTAATTTAGATCAAATCTTTACAAATGTCATTGGCAATTAATAAGAATTTAGGTTTCACTTCAAAAGACAGTTTAGTGGTTCAATATTTGAAATTTTATGGAAAAGAGCAGGGGAACCTAGACATGATCAGAGGGCGTTATCATTTTTGTGGTGTAGATCTGCTTCACAAGGCTGCCTTGTGAAGCAGCATATCTTTTCTCCTGGATATGTATCACTGTATGGCTTTGCTCAGCCTGTTTCATAGGTACCATCTGATCTATTACTTCTTAATATTCTGCTTCTAGATCTGATGACTGCACAGTTTTTGTGGAAAATGCATATAAAATTTATTTCTTTTTCCTTTGTTGTTCACTGACCACAAGTAGGCCGGTGTCATTTCATGAAAGGCTATTGCCTTTTGCGTCTGTGTGCTTACCATAAACCAACTTTGAGCTCAACAGTCCTTATGTGACTTTCTAGAACATTATATTCACTTGGGCATTTATAAGTTTCTAATATCTCTGTTTTTAACATAAGCGGTGATATATACAGGTAGTTAGCAATATAATCTTGTTATTGAGCAATATCTTTGTAATATATTTTAGATAGCATGATGATTGTTGCCAAATTACAGTCCAGACTTGACTCCTTAGCTAAAAGAGCACCACTTTTATAATTTAGTACCTTCCTCCCAACCCACCCACCAATATAGTTGGATTGTAGATAACCTGAGCACAAAAAAATTAGTTTAAAATAACAGTCTGGAAATCCAATTAACCTTGTGATTTTTATAATGGAGCTTCTTGTTATAGTTAATATACCAGTATTTAGTAGGTAACTATACATGCTTGGCTGCTGTAGTCTCAATAAATGTACTTTTTTGGAGAGTGAAGGTAATATATCTGTCCACGGGACACAAATAAATTAGTATCAACCTTGGACCATGTTTCACAGTTTTATTGAAAATGTCATATGGGCAAATCATACAACAGCTTCTGTTACATATTTTCTCTGTCTTTTCAGAATATTCTGTCCCATGACCTTCACAGCATTGGCTCATGTAATTAGCTTATTGAGACAAAAATCTTCTAGAGTGGCATTACATCTTAAAGCCAGTATCTTTCAAGTAATGTCACCCTGGTATTTATAAAAGAATCATATTCTTCAAAGTTTTAATTTTTTTGACACCCATATTAAACCAGAATTTTGACAGTGTAAGCTCCACAGGAGGAGTCCCAAGCAAGAAGTTCTCTTGGGGTCACTAGAATTACAAATATGAGTCCATAGCTGGTGAAGAAGTATTGTTCCAGGGGAATCTTCAGCAAAAACTCAGTTTTGGTTGTAACTCCAACACTGGTTGTGATATAGCACAGAAGAAGAAAGCCAAGTCTTGTTGCAGAGTATTTATTAGAAAAATGAATTTGTTCACTCTTTGGTAAAATATTTGAGGGTTGCTTGTTAGCTTGTTTCCAAAAGAAAATATGGAGTAAAAACTGCAAATAGTAGAGTGCCATCTAACATCAACTAGATATAATAAGCACAGTTGAAATGAGAAAACAATCCTGAATGAATTTCTGCTGTTTCATTATCTTCCAAAGTGCTAGCTAAAAAGATCTGATTAGGATAGTATCAGTAAATATAATAAAAACATTGTTAAACATATTTTTTAAGTCAAATGCACCTTAGAGACTTATCCAGAAGGAGAACAGAAACAACAGCAGCTTTTCAGTAGTATTGTACATCTAAACTTTCACATATATAAGGTCACTTTATAGTCACATGAAGAAATACAACATGTTTATGGCTGTGACTCTGCCACCTTTGGTACATTATTCCTCTTGGAGTTTTACCATATTAAGTGTTTCTTCTACAGTCATCAGTATAATTTTTACTTGCCTCTCAGAAATCTAAAAATAGTTGGACAGAAATAAAAGGTAGAAAGCTCTTGAAATTCAATTTCTGTGAAAACCAAATATTGTGGCTGAATAAAACAGTTTCTGTTTTATTCATCGTTGTGCTACCATTAAGAAAGTAATTAACCATCTCCCTTCTTTCTCCAGCTTTTCAACTTTTTGTTAAGATAAGAAAGGACAAAGAGCCTTCCGCAACATAGGTAGCAGTAAAGATTTACCACTTTGGGCATTATTTTTAAATCATTGTATCCCTACAGTACCATAATTTCTTTATTTTCCTTAAATTTTGCATGCAACTCATTCTGCACATCTACCTCAAAGTCAGAGCAGCTGAGGTAGATTTTTGTGTGAAGTGACAATTCTCTCCCCTTTGCAGTCACATGGAGCTGCATGTCTTAGTAGATGTTGAACAGGGACCTGTTGAATGGATCAGATTTAAGTCACATATTCCCAAAAATGGACAGCCTGCCAGACTGCTGTATGGTTATTTCCCTTATTAACAACAAAGGAGAATCTGCACCTTTACTCTGTGTTTGCCTAGATATGTAATGTTTTACACATGAACCATAGCAGATTACAAATTTAAAGTTTTAAATATAATTTTAACTGAATGTTTTCAGGGTTTTATTACATCTCTGTTTTTTTTTTTTTTTTGAACATGAAAGAAAAAAATAATCTTTGTTTAATTTCCCAGGTTACTGCACCATATTTTTGCTCTGACACATTTGGTTTTATCAGTAATATTATGTTCTGCTATGTCAATAGAGTAATGAAACATGACTGAAGTAAGCAGACACAGCAATGAAATAGGCCACAAAATGTTTTATGAACAAAAGGGGGGGAAAAAAAGCTCTATATTTTTGTAACTATAATACAATTTCTTACTTAAGCATCAGTTAGAATAAATTTTAAAAAATTCTTCATTTTAAAACTTTGTTATATACTGTAGTTATGGAAATTTTCCATGCTTGACCTGGACCTGTCATTGCTATGACTATGCTAGGTCATGCTGAAGGCACTTTCTAATTTAACAATTTTGTTTTCAGAATCCTATTGTAATTTACAAATACTAAACAACACAGTATTGCTCTGAATAAGACATAGACATATGTTCCCACAAACACAAGAAACCAGCAAGGTACGTAGGGCTAAAATGTATCTGTAAGGCCAAGCCTACATTGCTCCTTATAATTTACACAGTTAATTCAGCAGAAGTTTCTAGTGACATCACAGTCATACTGATGAAATGTATTTTCATACACGTAGCTTATTCTGCATCTGAAGAGTCATTTTGTTTTACCAACAGCACCATAATTTTACCATGAGTGTTTTCTGACACACTGCAGTAATTTTCCATATGAGGAAGCATTCCTAATTCTAGTCGGAAAATCTATGATCAAAGTCATGGCTTGTCTAGAAAATGATACTTAAAGATGGAAATCAAGTTGAACACCATGGTTTAACTAGTCTTGACTGTATAAATCGTATATATATATAACATTAAACAAAAACAAAAAGTACTCTACCCTCAAACTGAGATATCCCAAATCTTTGTGACACCATTAGTGGATATTTATTAGCTCAGACTTATCATTTTGCTGCCTTTTTTTCCGTACAAACTAAAGGTATAGAATGCTTATTTATCCTTGAAATATGAATACAATATGAATGACTGTCTTCCCATATCCCATATGGTAAACTTTCTTATGAAAGGATAATTCTTACACTTAGTTGAGAGTGAGTAGTTCTGAGTCCTTAAATCTTGTCAAAAAAAAGGAATGCAAAACACTTTAACATCAATCTCCTGAAAGCAGTGCTAGAGAGTTGGTAGTAATTTCTTATTGGTGGTAGGATCTTGAATAGTACTAAGAAAATCTGTCTTTGATATAGCAGGTAAAAATTAGACACCAAATTAATAACTCCTCTTCATGTATTAATGATTTCATACAAAATAATTGGTTTTACATTACATGTCTTTATTTTTATCTTGAAGCAGCAACACAGTCACAGTATATCCTGATCCCACATGTGGGATATGGCAATATTCAAGTTTGGAAAAATAAATGAATCTCAGTCATTTTCAAGGGCTGCTATTGAGACTGATGTTGCTTAATGTCTTAGTTACTGACCTGTACAATGGGCTGAAGTGCACCTTCAGACATACACAGATGGTATCAAACTGGGGAAAGCTGGCAGACACTTTATAAAGTTGAACAAAGCTGAATGTAACACCCTGTAAAGGTTGGGGACATACTGGCTAGCAAACAGTTTAACAGAAAGAGGTTGAGACATCCCAGTAGACAAACCAAACCTTGTTCAGGAATGTGCTTGCAGAAATGAAGAATAACTGCATGCTGGGCTATATGAGAAAGAGTGTAACCAGTAGACCAGTCATTCTACTTTGTTTGGCACTAAGAAAGCAGCATCCAAAGTATCATGCCCAGTTTTGGTCTCCCCCATACTCAAGAAGCATTGACATAAAGGAATTAGTCAGTGCAGGGCCACCAAAGGCTTTAGGGGTCTGGAACACAAGATATTCAAGGAAAGAGGAGGAAAGACTAGGGACATTGATTTTGACAGTATGGAAAAGACAAAATGAAAAGATGTTTTCAAGCACCCAGATGACAAACACAGAAAAGACAGAGTCAGATTCTTCTCAGAAGGATCACTGCACAGTGAAGATATTAGAGGTCATGAACATGAGCTGCAACAAGGGAAATTGTGAATAGATTTTAGGAAAAAGAATTCATAATATGAGTGGTCAAAGACTGCAAAAAATTTCTGAGAGGTCAGACATATTCAATGCTTGACGATGATCTAAAGCTGAAACTAAATATAGATTGGAGGTTGACCTACTATCTCTGAGTAGGAGGCTGGATCAGATTACCTTCAGAAAATCCAGATGACCTTCAGAAATCTCTTGCAAGGTAACATATAAACACAATATATGATTCCCGGAAGTTATATTAGCAGGCCCCATCATAGGCTTTTCCTTTGTCTTAGATGTTCTGTTCCAAAAACAAAAGAAATCCTGATTTTTAATACAAATAATTTTTTTGCTTAAACCATTTAACCAGGGACTTAAACCATTGAGCTTATGATAAAGTTGTCTTTGTATCTTTAATATTTTGTGCAAAGAGAGTTAAAGAACCAAACAAACCCCTCTATCCTTGCCTTCCTATGTTGATCTGTCTTTGTGGATATTCTACTGACAGTTACAACTCTCTGGCTACAATTATCCACTAAAAAAAGTAGAAAACATTACTGAAGTTTGTTCTGAAAACACTTTTATTTTGTTCTCTTCTTTGTATTTTTATGGCAGGATAAAAGAATGAAGAGAGATGCAGTCTCACTGTCTCATTCCCATTTTGAACATTAATTTTCCAGAGGTCCTTTACTTTTATATTAGAACAAATTCAAACTTGACAGGATCTAAACTGAGTTGCATTGAAGAAACCTTCTCCATGTCCTTTCTCTAATCTCTGAATTTTTGTATGCAAGTAAAAAAACTCTGTGGAAGTGAAAAATGCGCAAGGAAATTTTATTCCCTAATGCAGATTTTACCAGATGGGAAAAAAAGCTAAGGACTCCACTTCCCTAAGTGAATTTAAATGGTAAATATTTTTACCTGTTCTCTTAATTTGTCATTAGGCTAGAAAATGGTTCAGTGCATTGAACTCAGCGAATGATATCCAAAAATAGTCAAATATCAACAGTTTGTTTATTAGATATTCTTTTGCATTTGAAAAGTACTTCCATATATTCTGTTTTCAAAAGACATCCATTTTCTGATCAAAGCTTGAACTACGAATTTTAAATCTAGAATCTTCAGTGTAATGAAATGGTTACTGGGTTCTGGGTTGTTTTGTGAGATTGGTTTTGGGATTTTTTTGTTTGTTTGATTGTTTTATTTTGTTGTTGTTGTTGTGGTTATTTTTTGATTCTTGTTTGATTTTGGACTTGGGTGGAGTTTTTTTTTAGAATCATAGAATGGGTTAGTTTGGAAGGGACCTTTAGGATCATCTAGTTCCAACCTCCCTGCCATGGGCAGGGGCATACATCTTCTACTAGACCAGGTGGCTCAAAGTCCCCTCCAACCTGGCTTTGAACGCCTCCAGGGATAGAACCTGTCAAAAGTCCCTCTGTAGCCTTCTTGTAGCCTCTTCAGGTACTGGAAGGTTCTGTAAGTTCTCCCTGGAAACCTCTCTTCTCCAGGCTGAACAACCCCAGCTCTTTCAGCCTGCCTTCATAGGAGGGGTGATCTATCCCTTTTTTTATCTTTATGACCATCCTCTGGACTCCCTACAACAGGTTCACATCCTTCCTCTGCTGAGGACCCCAGAGTAGGATGCAGCACTGCAGATGGGGCTTCACAAGAGCAGAGTAGAGGAACAGAATCACCTCCCTTGACCTTCTGGCCGTGCTGTTTTTGATGCAGCCCAGGACACAGTTGGCTTTCTGGGTTGCAAGGGCATGTTGCTGGCTCACATCCAGCCTCTGATCTACCAGCACCCCCAAGTTCTTTATCGGCATGTCTGATCTTTATCCCTTCATCCACCAGCCTGTACTGATACTGGAGATTGCCCTGACCCAGGTGCAGCACCTTGCACTTGGCCTTGTTAAATCTCACGAAGTTCCCATAGGCCCACTTCGCAAGACTTGCCCAATTCTCCCTGGATGACCCTGTCCTTCAGGCGTGTCAACCATTCAGCTTAGTGTCATCTGCAAACTTACTGAGGGTGCACTTGATCCCTTTGTCTGTGTCATTGATGAACACACTGAATAGCACTGGTTCTAGTGTAGAATCCTGAGGATCATCACTCACCATCCTGAGGGACACCACACATGTCCATCATGATTTTGGGCCGTTGACCACCACCCTCTGGATGCGACTGTCCAAACACTTTCTAGTCCATCTAATAGTCCACCCTTTGAATCCATCTCTCCCCAATACAAAGGGAAGGATTTTGTGGGAGAACTTGTCAAAGTCCTTACAGAAGTCCAGATAGATGACATCTGTAGCCCTTCCCTTGTCCACTGCTGTAGTCACTCCTTTGGAGAAAGGCACTAGGTTGGTCAGGCAGGACTTACCCTTGCTCAAGCTGTGCTGGCTGTTTCAAATCACCCCCTGGTACTCCGTAGACCTTATCACAGCTTCTAGGAGGATCTTCTATGATTGTCCCAGGCACAGAGGTGAGGCTAACAAGTGAGTTGTTCCCAGGGTATTCCTTTCTATCATTTTAGAGATGGGTGCAATGTTTCCATATTTACAGTCATCTGGTACTTCCTCTGACTGCCATGACAAGGGGGTGATTGTAGAGAAGCAAGATTCAGTATGGGAACAGTTCCAGGCATGGAGAAAAGTATACAGCAATTGGCAGGATTTTCATATGGACTTTACTGTTATTATGTGGTTTCACTGTATCCATGCTACACAGTGCACAACTGCACATGCCCAGGCTTCCTCCTCCCCCTTTACCTGTGCCCTGTTCTGATTTGCTCCCCCATTTGTCTGTCTGATAGCCCACCCGATGTTCTGCCCCTTCCCCTGGCGGGATGGTTGAGAATCGGGCACACACCTGAATAAACAAGTCTGCTTGCACCCTTCCTCGTGTCGTGTCCCCCTTTCAGACCGCAACAGGTGGTAGTTGTTTTTCTTTTTTTTTTTCCCCCTTTTATTTCATTTGTTTTAGTTTAGTTTTGTTTGTTTCTTCTAAAGACTCATGATATCTTCCACCTGCTCAAATTTTCTACATGCGTTGCATGTAGTAAATTGATTCCTTTAAGCCCTACCACTTCCAGAGTTTCATGCAGGACACAGAAATGGTATAGACACATACCAAGGATTTATCCTTAAGAAGATGGCAAAGAACAATCACTACCATGTGTTTTGAGAAAAAGAGAAGTGCATGCTGTGAACTTAAGTGGCATGTCAGGACCCAAGTAAAAGCACAGTGTAGTAGCCTCTGATATGCTATGACCTGAATACTGTTGGTCACAGGCTGTTGTTCTGAACTGCAGTCAGTGCAGAGATTGGCCAGCTGTGAGTCCTCTTTAGTTATGTTGTTCTGGATGCCCTGTGATGTGTTTGTATGGTGACACAGACCATCAGAAATTCATGGATTGACCACAGTCTGGGAATCAATGTTATATTTACTATTTCTCCTGCTAGTACTTTCTATCTTGCTACTTGATGAAAATGTCAATTTCTGCAACTGGATAAAAGCAACAGGATGCTAATTACCCTTCCTTTCTATTAACAGTAAAAAAGTGGAAGAATATAATTTACTTTCATAACTCCCACAACTTTTGAAAGCCTTTTCAGACTAAGCATGACTAAAAAAATTTTCCTGCTGTAAAATTCCAACATTAATCATTACTTTCTGCCTACCCAAATTTCCAATTCACTTTCAAGTGTATGAGTCACTGTTGAGTTGAGTATGTATTTTATTTTGAGTGTTGGTATTCCATCAAAATGTTATCAACAGAACTGCATCCTTCACTTTCTGCATTATATTTTCTGTGCACTACTGTTATACCCCAGTGAGTAATGTATAGTATGATCAGTGAAAACAAAAAGTTCTGTAACATGAAAGCACCCAAAAAAAGCTAATTGTTTTAGAGGGATAGAAACATACCATTTAAATTGGATATACTTCAAAAAGAATAAGAGTGCAGAATGGTATAACAGAAGTATGTACAGTGGTTTCATCACTGAAATTTAATTAAAAATTTTTCTGGTAACTCACATGAAAGTGCTTGTGACACAAATGGCAGAGTAGATACAAAGTCTACAGATACTGTGTTCCTAGGTTCTTCATCTTTGTAGATGTTGGGATTTCAAGAATATGTCTTAAAAATGTTCAGTACTACTTTATTTTGTTGCAATTTTTAGCAACAGAAAACAAAAATAGTTGCACTTTATATGACTCAGAATATTTGTCTAAAAAGAAAAAACTACAAAATTAATATCAAATACTGTTTTAATTTTGAATAAGAAGCTAATTCTTACTTTCATAGACACTAATGCAGTCATCTGTCATGTATGATTTATCAAACACCATGTTACAGAAATGAAGGGCAGAGACACTGACACTGGATAGCAGCAGGAGGAGTATATCATCCCTTTAAGGTTCTGATTGTATGAGGAAAGCCCAGGTGACTGATCTACCAAATCATTAATGACTGAGAGATCATCAGGTGGGAAACCCTGACTCATGTGTTCCTGCTTCTCTCTCTTACATGTACTGTAAATTACTTTGAAACTTGTGGGTTGTGGTAGGGCAAGAACACATGTGAAAGGGAGCAAGAGAATGTGAAAGCACTCTGCAGTTCTCCTCCACAGAGGTGGAGATGTGACAGACAATCAGGCTGTACTACTGTAGGGATAGATACAATTCCAGGAGAATTTGTAACGGAAAGTTAGAAACTCGGTTTTCTCTAGGAAGGCTTTCTGCCTAAATAGTAACTCTTTCTCAAAGGCAGTTTCAATGCTTTCTCCCTCCGCATAGCAAGAAAAGTTCTCAGCCTCTATCTCTGGTATGTGAGAGCAGACAGACAACCCTAACAGATATGCGCAGAGGCCTTGGGAAGGTGGGGGAGAAACAGAGAGGATAAAAGAGGGCCCTGAGGAGGCAGGAACTCGCCTTTTTGCCCCTGAAGGTCTGATGAGCTGCACTGCAAAAAAATGGCCTTTGCATCTGAAATAAACATTTTTTTTCAATCCTTCTACTGCCTTGGCACTCTTAGACAGAATACTTGCATATGTTTACCTTAAAACTACTGATGTTATTATGATTTCCTTTTTTTTTTTTTAATAAAAAAAAATTTCAAAAATTTGATACCATTATGTCTCCTTTTGGTTTTGATTTTTCTTTTCCTTTTCTGATGATAACAGATAAGCGATGAGGTTTTTTGTATGTATTTTTGTCCTTTACATGCTTATGAAAAGAACAGAAGAGGATAGATGACCTTTTCGCTTAAGGACTTGACTTGAAAGATGATATCTGTGGTTTTGTCCATTCTCTTACTCTACTGACCAAGTGTTCTTAACACACTTGAATGCTTTTGTACACAATGATCCATATTGATTTTGTCGAATAGTGGGTGATGTGAGATATATTCATATCCAGTAGACATTTTTTAATCTGTTTAAAAGAGATGTGCAAACTATACTATTGTCTTGGAAACCTTATTCAATTTTTTTCCATAAACTACAAAGTAAGTCATTCAAGCAGAAAACACAACTATGTCTTTTTGTGTCTGATGAAGAACCAGAAGATAATTAGTATGGGCACTTAAAGTATAAAGCTTGCTTTCAGGATTCTTTTTATTATTATTATTTATTGAGAAATCTGTTCTTAATAACTTTGGAGCTCATTTGTCTCTATTTTCCATTTTCATTTTCTCATGAAATAGGTAATATAGAGAAGTTTAATGAACTCTTCCTCCCTTCCACCCTACCTTCTAGTCATTGAGACTTTATACACAAGATAATGGAAAAACAAGTAGTCAGGCACTGGCTGATGGATGACAGTGATTTAAGACCTAGTTCCAGCTCTTTACATGTTTTAATGTAGCATTTATTCACATAAGCAATGACTTTGGGATTAGGAAGAAGGCAGGCACTGTCAGAGCCTTCATTGTTCTCAAAATAGTAAGTTCGTTCTTTCTAAAAAGCAAAACATCACCAGTCAACTTAATTAACAGTGGAAAACCAAATTCATTTAAATTATTCATTGGGAAAAAGTTGAAATGATAGAGGATCAGAAAGGGGTGTCTGATACTTTTGACAGCGTCATTAATGTTAGAATTCCTCTTATGTGACATCACCTGATGATCTCCTACGTCTAGCAGAAAAATACAGATACCCAAATTGATATAACAATCATGGGAAGAAAAGCGTAAAATTAAGCAGAGCAGGACAGATGCAAATTCATTTTTTTTTAATTATTTACCCTATTTTTAAGATATTGAGTAATACTTGCCTTCTATTATCCTCATGCCTCATGAACAGGGACATCTAGCAGCTAAATAATATGTAGGTGATGAGCTGTGGTGGCTTAAATAAGAAAGTGCACAAGTTCAATTATCTCCATTTGTCACAATGTGTCAAATTCAGTGGCTGCAGCCCCTGTTTGACATTAACTATGTAGCAAGGGGTTGAAACAGGGAACCTGCTTTTGTCAACATACTCCTTCCTTTGTAAGCAGCCAGTGAGTTTTAAGTATCTGGTACCATGCTGAGGTTCTACATACATCCTAAGTGTTCAGTGCTCAAATGGGCAGCTTGATCTACATCAAAAACTCTTTTTTCTTTAATTTTCCCCCATCCTAAATTGCATCAACATATATTAAAAAGTTTGGATTATTAAATTGTTTTAAAATGGTAGTTAGATGTTAGGAATAAGTTGATTCGTTCAGATAGTGGCACGAGGTTATTATTTTCCTACTAGAATAAAAAAAAAAAAAAAAAAAAAAGGTGGCATTTTTAAATGCCTTTTTCACATACCTGAATTAAGAGTCAGTCACCTCTTATAATCAATGTTGAGAAATGGACACATCTGATAGGATGAAACCACCTTTTGGCGCTGACAGTATTTCTCTTAGCTATATAGGACAATACTCAAAACCTAGCTGTCTTTACTTAAGTGTAAAAAGTCAGACAAAAGTTTTAATTAACTGTAAATTATACAGGGAGCATAGATATCAATATTAGGTTACTTAAAATTACCTGTTGAACCCATCATCTTTTCCTACTTTTCCTTCCATTGTCCCCAGATTAGATGTGCATTGATAATAAAAAGAATTACTTATTCAGCACAAGGGTCTTCAGGGCTTTCATTCAAAATATGTGTTTAATTTATTTTTCTTATTTGGTCATGGACTGTTTTTTGTGTGGGTCTAGACTGGTATAAAATCTGTTGCAATTCCTTTCTTATTGTGGTTTTTGGTTCTGGTTTAATTTTTTCTTTTTTTTTCTTTTTTCTTTTTTTTTTTTTCCATTGAGTGTTTTTCTCAGTTTCATGTTGTTTTCCTTCTTGCAACATCCTTCCTTTCTTTTCCCTGGGCACCCTTCCATTCCCTCCTCCAGGGTTACCATAGAGATATACAACCACAAATTTCAGCAGAGAAACTCGGGCTGAAACAATAAACTGAAATGTCAGGAAGAACTATTTTGCATAAGTCACAAAACAAACTGTACATTTAGATATTTATTAATTCTGTGATATTTTTACAGAATGTGGGCATATCTGTGGAGATTATTTCTAATGTTTTACTTTTAGTTTGTATCCCACTATGTGCATTAGTAACATTGGCAATAAATACACTGAGTTGAAGCATATCAGCTTGGCAAGCCCCTTGCCTTCTGCCTACAGTATTCATTTTAAACAGCTAAGAAAATAAAACTTGACACTTTTCAAAACAACACTGCAAACTAAGCTAAATATACTATGCATAGTATATATATATATATATATACATATATATACATAAAGTGTGATAAACATTTCATTGGTTATGCGTTGGTAATTGTGAATAGGAAAAGCAGAAGAGTTTTCTTTATATAAGAAGGCATCTAGAATTAACTGGCTGTCCTTGGTCTAGATATTAGGATATAGAACTTAGTAGGGGAAAAAACATCAACAATCAGCAACATATTTATTTTAAAAAATCCTGTTTACTGCTAGATGTGAGGACATTATGAACATATTATATAATTAGATATATAACTAGTTAACTGTTAATTTCAAAACCACTTGTAAATCTGGCCTGATCCTTCATATGCTATATGGTGAACCAACTTCACTTTATGTAAAACGCATTTGGAGTACTAAAATACTCCAATAACAGTTTGAAGTGAAAGTTTTCATCCCTATAGTTATTGATCGATTTTTCAATTTGAGAGTTCATTCTTCTCTTGTTATGGCATCTCATTGGTCACCAATTGTGTTACTTCTGGAGTAGCTGTTTAGAATTATTATTATAATAGATTGTTTTAAGTGACCCTATAAATAGAACTGAATATAATATAATTCTTCTAATTTATATATATATATACATATATATTATTAATTCTAGGTAGAAAAAAGTCTGAGACAAATTTTTCTGTCTATTTTTCTCTATTTCAAAATCTGTTATTGGAAAAAATCATGTAATTAGTTTTGAATGCTTTTAGTGTAAAGTTCTAGATCTTGAAAATTTTATTGAATAAGGTTAGGTACACTAGAAGACAACATCTTGTCTTTTTTGGATTTCACTCTAAATGTAAACTTATTATTTCTTACTATTAATTTGATCAAAAAATTATGTTTGTATTTTCATATTTTAATATAAAGAATTTTGGAAGGAGAATCAAAAATAGAAAGTCTAATTGCTTACAACTGAAATTGGAATGAAATTTAAGTTAATTTTACCCTTCCAAGTTGACAACAAAATAACTACATATGGAATTGGAAAAAGAATGAACTCAAAATTTTAAATATAAAGAAATGTTTATGTCAATTACTTTTGCATCATTTGTTTGTCTTCTTAACATACAATTTTTCAAAATTATTTGATTTGCTCAAAAAACTGCAGGGAGCAGAAGGGGAGTCCATGAGTTCACTGAGAAAACTCTTATCTTCCTCTGCCTGTATCACACGCAGGATCAAAGACTCCTAACTGATGTTTACCTAAGTTGTTTCTTACAGAGGCTTAAAATATATTTTCTGCCAATATCTTTTCACAAATTATTCCAAAGTTGGACTGTACTTAATGCTAAGAATTCTTACTTTAATGGTTAAACTAGACGCTGTGGTAGATTTGCCTTGGCAGATGAAATCAGATAGATGAGGCTGTTAAAGCTCTAAAGTGTTTGTCTCTTCCCCAGTCCATTAAAGCAGGCATGTCTGATACCACAAGTGATCACCTCTTGACTTATCACAGCACCCAGTCCAGTATATTGAGCTAAATGAAAACTAGATGTCTGATTTTAATCTTCTGCCACAAGCCTGTCGGAATCCTAAATATCTTTTGCTGCATTATAACCCTATTGCTTTTTGGCCTATCTTCACTGAGCACAGGAAGCAATTTATTTATTTCTGTTATGCCACTTCTTCTAATGTATTTAAAGGTTTAGAAGGATGCAGAGTTTAAAAGTGTATATTTCTCTGACTGCTCACAAGGAACTGTGTGTCAATACATAAGAAAAAGCTGGGAAGAAGAAAATGTGGGCTTAAGTCAAACTATAGGGCCAGCAAGCCCTCCAGGAAGGTTGGGTGTGGATGAGGATGGATTTTGTTGGGTTTCGGGTTTTTGGGGGGGGGGGATTTTGAAAATCTGTCATTGGTTAGATAATTTTAGCATAAATAGTGCAGTTTTTCTCACATGATTATCATGAGCCACTTTAATAGAATCATGGTGAGTTGGAAGGGATCCACCAGGATCGTAAGTCCATCTCCTGACCCTGCACAGGACACCTCAAGAATCATACCGTGTGCCTGAGAGCGCTGTCCAAACGCTTCTTGAACTCAGACAGGCTCATGCAGTCTGTTCCAGTGTCCATCCACCCTCTGGGTGAAAAACCTTCTCCTGATATATAACCTAAACCTTTCCTGACTCAGCTTCATGCCATTTTCTTGAGTCCTGTTGCTGGTCACAGGAGTGAAGAGATTGGTGTTTGCCTCTCCACTTCCCCTCATGAGGATGTTGCAGACCTCAACAAGGTCTCCCCTCAGTCTCCTCTTCTCCAGACTGAATAAATCAAGTTACCTCAGCCACTCCTCTTCAGGCTTCTCCTCCAGACCCTTCACCATCCTCACAGCCCTCCTTCGGATGCTCTCTTAGAGCTTAATGTCTAAAATGACAGATTTCATGATTTGACTTAGGGATACAGCACTTCTTGAATTAATAATCCTGATGACAGATGTTTGAATACTCTGGAGATTCAGAGATATCTTTACTGAGTGCTTATATTACATCTAACAAGGATACAAGAGAGGCTGTAATATTTATATAAGGCACAGAAGAATGCACTGAGAGAAGGTAGGACGAGACAAGCCTGAGAATAAGGGATGCACCAATGTTTGTTTAGCCATCATTCGTTAAAAAATTAAACTACTGAGATAAAAAGAATTATAACAATATATCAAACAGCTGAATTAGTAAAGGGAAATCAATATAAAAGCCCAGGTCACTGACTTGCTGCACAGCTTCTTACCAGCATTGCTACAGTAAAAGGCCACACCAAAGATCTGGGAGGATCTCTTTCACCATTAAATAGAGCTTTTGTCACCTCATAATTTTAATTTCCCTATATGGCCCTTCTTTAACTGTTAAGGAGAATGTACATTTCACTCAACTATCTCAATTTTCTAGAGTACTAAGGAAAAATCTGTTTCATGATCATGCAAGTTGCTGAAAGGTGTTCACCTGAGAATATCATTCTGAGTGATAAGTGTTGTTTAACTATATTTCACAGGAGGTCTGTGCAAGCAGAAGCAATGAGTGGGAAGTGTTTAGGGATTTTTAAATTCAAAAAAATATATCCTATTTTGGTAACTACGTTGATATCAGTCATAAATACATACCTTCTACCTTTTTACTTATTGCTTCAAAGTAGGGATAAAACTAAGCTTATGTATTTTACACACTTGTTCTGTTCCCCGTGCAAACAGATAGTAGGGTTTTCAGTGGTACAAAGGTTCATCATATATACGTGGAAGACATTGTGGTCTTTTTGTCTTGAAGATGTATGTGACTGCAGGGAATAGCAGAAATTCAGAGCCTCAGTCACAGGGAGATGAATGGAAGATGTGGCAGTCCAGCCTTCAGGAGACATGAAGGCTATAAACCCATCACTACCAACCTTCTGAAAAGTCATGAACTAAGAAGGTCATTGATGTCAAAAGTTCTCTTACAATTGCTTTCTTAAACTAATGAGGTGATGAGATGGTTTTCCCATCATCAACCCCTTTGCAAGGATGCATGCTTAACCTGGGGGCTGAAATGGAAGAAGGTTTCTGCAGGATTTCAGCAAGCCACCATCCCAGCTCATCACAACTATGTGCATTCTTCAAGCAATAGGAAATGGACTAGAACAGGACAGCCCACATCAGTCACTGTGGATATGTTGCTAGGACTGCAAGTGAACTCTCAATATGTTGAGGAGGATCTGTCTCAAAGTGATAGAGCAGGAAGTGAAAATCTTCTGGACAGGACACCAGAAACTGCTGAGCATAAGTACCTGTATGGGAAGAGGACAAAAGTTAGAGTTGTGAGAGATGGCTGAATCTCACAGGTTATTAAGTGGGAGTTATGTGAGAAAATGCCTAACTCCACAGCTAATTGGAGGGGAGTATTGGCAACCTTTGGGGGACTATAATATTATAACAAAAATAGCACCTGGGTAACCATCAGTAATACCATTTAATGCTGAGATTGCCTAGGTAACGGGATCAGAAATAACATATTTGTTAGCAAAACTAGTACTAACTGGGAAAAGAAATTATGGGCTCAGATGTTTACCTGAGGGAAACTGGGATTCCGCAAAAAGCTTGTGAAGGAGAACGATCTATTAAAACATGTACCTTTAAAACAAACACTAAATCAACTAAATCACAAAAAGACCCACTTAAAAAAAAACAAACAAACAAAAAACCAAACAAACAACAAAACCCACAAACCAAACCAAAGCAGCAACTCTCCCAAAATACCTCTAAAAACAAAGATAGAGAGGGAAGATTAAAAACACAAAAAGTCAATATATATGTTATTATTGTACTTGAACTTCATGGGATACATGTAAGTTTATTCAAAAATATTAAATGCTGAATCTTTCCGAGAAAGACGGTAGAAAAGCAAATATACAGACAAGCTACGTCCGAATTTGTCTCATTGTAATGATCACTGAAAATTCCCTGATGAATTCAACAGACTGTCATTTTATCATCTTTAGAGGCACCCTAACCTCCCACAACCCCTAAACTGTTCACCTCTCCCTATTTTTTCAGCATAGACTCAGTATCTATTTTTTCAGAGTCAGTATCAATCTTCCAACAGAGGTTTTACTATATAGTCCACTAAGATTCAGAAGAAGAATTACAGTGATTACCTGTTTTCTACATAGGCAAGTCAGGCTCCAGAGTAATTAAAACTGTAATATTCTGTATGAAAAACTACAGCACACTCTTCAAGTTAACAGATTCTTATATACTCATAAAATAATATGTTCTTGATAGACTCTACATTGAAATTCAAGCAAAGAAATTCAATTCTATTTCCTGAGAATAAGATAGCTCATTTCAGATCAGACAGATTTTATCTGTAAAGAAAGATGAAAGGTTCACACATCAGAGAAAATTATGCTGTGATAAGTGAGAGAATGAGTCAAATTAAACAATTATCTATGCAGACACTGAAAGAGACCTTACAGAACTACTGCAGCTATAGTACAGTTCTGTTACACTACCCTACTGTTCACTCAGCTGGACACTCTGTTGACAGCTGTATTTGTCTCTTACTACTGTACACGCATGTGTTCCTGTGCTTCCTTTGGTCTGGGAGTTTTTCTGACATATTCACGGTATGTATGCTTTTACTATCTTGCCAGCAAAAAATGATTATGTGGAACAGGTGGCCTCATCCCACAGAACAGGTGCTGATGCCTGTCTCACTCCTCCATCTTTTAACTACATCATATTTTGTGGGTGCTCCAGGCTTGTAGGGATGAAAAGTGAATAAGCAGATAGGGGAGTCAGCGAGATTTAGGTAGCTTTTTCTGTTTTTCAGTTCAGCTAATGAGACTTATAGATCTATATAAAATCTTGCATATAACCCAAGATATGTATTTCTCTACCTCAGTGCACACAGCATGTTGCAAAGACTGTAACTTGAAGCTTCTTAGAATGCGTTTTCTGCTGCAAATAGTTTTTGGAGCTCAACTTTTTGTCTTTCTCAGTCATGTGTTTATATTTTCTCATTTCCTCAACAATGGTTGCACAGACCTCTGTGATACAAAAAGTGCACTTCCCCTCCCACCAACACCTTTGTGTTTCCTGTAGGGGCCTGTGTTTTTAAATTTAGCAGTAACAATCCAAAAAATGCTTTGATCTCCCTTTTTGAGAACATTTCACTCCCTTCCACTAGTCCTCTACAATAAAACTTACAAATCAAAGAAATCTGATGTTATCTAGGCTTCCTCCTTCAGTTACCTCACAACCCTTTCTGTTCCAGATTTATTCAGTAGTTAATAGCCTTTCTCAAATACCTTTCAATCATGTAGTTTTATAGATGGCTTTCCTTTGTTTCCTGGTGTAAAAAGAATGCAGAAGGTATTAAAAAACGCTCTAAATTATCCAAGACTTCCTCATAGAACAAGGAGGTACGGCACAGAACCTATGGACAACCAGTACCTTTCTAAAGTAGTAGTTAGTTGCAAGTCGAACAAGTCTGTTTTAAGTGACCATAAACATTTGTGTATAGAAAGTGAATTTAATTTCTGGTCTGTACTGCCAGTGGAGCCTCAAGAGTATTTCAGGCCACCTTAAATGAATCACTGAGAAAGGGATTATTAATATGCCAAAATGTAGATATCTAGCTACGGAAGATAACTATTAGCCTCCTATTTGGGATTCAGATCTCTGATAGATCACAGAAGGTTATTTCTGATGTGCTTGCGTGCTTCAGATGGTACTAGGCAATTATGAAGCAGATGATTCCCACATTTATTGCCTGGAAAACGCATTTACAAGTTACCTGTAATGGTTAATCATCAATAACTACATTGGGAACTTAGAAAACCAGTCACATGAATGATCTACAAATAGATTTTTATATAAGATGATTTAATTTTCAACTGAATCCCAAAGACAAGTCAGATTGATCAAAAACCATGGAATTCATAGCCTGTATATAGAGAAATTTCTTAATTTCATCTCAGGAACCAAAATTGTTTTCTGTTTCAACATAGGAAAAGTAGCAGAAAAGTTCAGAATTTGGTATGATTTTTGGTTTGGAACTCACTAATTGCTCTCCAGCCTTATTCTCTTTCACATCATCTTTAAGAAGTCCTCATTAAATGATGAAGGATGGAAGACTAGAGAGAAATGGTAAACATCTAATCAGCACAGTGGAAAGTCTAATTCTGAAATAGAAAATAGAATCATGCCACATATTAAACTGTTTTTTTCCAATGTAGGTTTTTATTGTGCTTTAGTAAACATAATGTATACAAAGCTAAGACAATTACTGCAGTCATCTGATTTTTTTTTACTGTCCTGCTCCCATGGAGTCCATTATACTACCTCTCAGGAAGGACATTTATTTTTAGGTCAGTGCTTAGATTTATTACTGTTTTATTTGATCAACTTTGTATGTGGTAAGATGCAAAGTCCACAAACTCATTTTTCAGAAGGCATTTTTTAAATGGAAACACAAATTTCATGCTTATTTTGTGTTATTGTATCCCAAAAAGACACTGTCAGACAACTCGGTGTTAAGACAGAGTCAAGAAAAGATGAAAAAAAAAAATTAATCTTAGTAGAGGATAAGGAAGTAAGACATGTTTCACTGAAGATTTCAGCATACTTCACTCCAGCTTTTAGAGCTTTTTTTTATTATCATTGAAGTAAAAAATTTTAGAGCTTTCAAAACATCACTCAAATAGCTAATTTCTCCACAAAGTGGATCTGAAATGGAATGAATACCTGTTATGTTTACTGGGAAATTAAAAAAAGTAAAAATAAAAATCTTTTTTTCCTTAGTAATTAATACATAAAAACGTACTTTATATTCTTTTTGTCTGAGACATTCATGTAATAAGGTTTAACAAGGCCTGTTTCTTCTCATAACTATGAAAACCTACTGATTTTAATGCTCAGACTGCAATGGTTTCAGTTATTTAGGTTCTTCTTCCCCAGAAGAATAACAGATGTGTAGAGGCATTTAAAAAATACACTGTTTTTCTTATAAAGAGAAACTCTGAACTCTTTGTTCACAAATCTAGACATTCACGTAGACAGATAAAAGGAATATCATGCTCCAAGGAATCTTAGTTTTATCATTAACCTATTAACATCAGGATACAGGAATCTAATCTTTAGCAAAATTATGTGTAGCAGAGCTGGGCTATTTTTCTTTCATTAGAAATTCAATTTGCATCTTTTGCGACACCAGAAGGGATAACAAAATTGGTTCCTTGTGTCTAAATCAACAAGATTCTATTCTGGCTGGAGAGTTCAACTCCAGGGATGGGGAAATCATTTGCTCTCTATAGTATCACTTAGCAGGTGCTAACAAGGGCAGTTACAAAAAAAAAAAAAAAAAAAAAAAAAACCTTTTAAGTTTGATTTTTTTTTTTTTTCTTGACTGCTCATGTTCACACCTGCCCATCAGAATTTTTTTCCCTAAGTCACCTGCCTATCAGTGAGAAGAACTGATAATACTATATTTAATGTAAATGTAAATTGATCCTAATTGGTATGAGCAGCACAAAATTTTTATCTTGTATTTCTAGGTGCAGTTAAGTAGAGCTAGTGTTCAACATGCTTATAAACAGACTAAATACTACATATTTGAAAGTGTTTACATACTGAAACCTGTTCATACAATTACATTGTACCCTAACAAGAAAAACCCAAGAAAAAGTTAATGTTTCTGATTTTTTTTCTCTGTTTTTTTTTTACCCAGTGTAAATATCGATTTTCATATGGAAGGGTCAGCAGTTCAATGTAGAGAAAGAAAAGGTTAGGTGGGGTAACAATCTTGAGATACTGAAGCATTCAGAAAGCAGGTTAAGCAGGGGCAGCCTGTTTTAGGCAGCAGCTTCTTCACTGCAGTGCAGGTGGTTGGAGGTAGTTAACATATAGATTCTAATAGTGCTGGGTAAAAAAGAATTTTATATAACACAGAGGCAGAAACTTTTAGATCATACTAAACCAACCTTGCTGCAGTTTGAATGCATTTAATAATGGAATGCTGGGAAAGGTTATGCATTTGTCTAACCATATGCGATACACCATTTATAAAGTAGCATGTCTACATTTATCTTAAGGCTACTTATAGACAAATACTCAGCCAACTATAATTCAGAGTCTGATAGCTAGATAGTCTTGATAGATAATCTATAGATGTAGCAGAATATGCTAAATGGATTTGGTGTTTACCAAATGAATGGACATAAATTAATAGAATCATTAAGCTTGGAAAATACCTCTAAGATCATTGACCCCAACTATTAACCCAGCACTGCCAGGTCCACCAGTAAACCATGTCCCTAAGCACCACATCCACATGCCTACTGAACAGTTCCAGGGACAGTAACTCCAACGCTTCCCTGGGCAGCCTGTTCCAATGCTTACCCATCCTCTCAGTGAAGAAATTTTTCCTAATGTCCAATCTAAAGCTCCCCTGGCACAACTTGAGACCATTTCATCTTGTCGTATTCCTTGTTACCTGGGAGAAAAGACTGACCTCCACCTGTCTACAACATCCTTTCAGGTAGTTGTAGAGAGCCATAATGTCTCACCTCAGTTTCCTTTTCTCCAGGATAAACAAACTCAGTTCTCCCAGCTGCTTCTCATAAGACTTGTGCTTCAAGTAACCCTAAAGAACCAAATGCCAACAGACAATACAAACTAGCATGGAAGATAGAAGTGGGTGGTAGGTGTCCTCTCAGACCTCTACAGCAAGTAACTGACAGGGTGAGAGCAGGGCCAGCCCTCCTGCCTGCCAGTCAATGTTCTTCCATTTATAAAATGTTGCTTTCTCTGTAGACAAGAAAAAATTGACAGGTAATTCTGAAAACAAAACAAAACAATAAAGCAAGAAAAAGCCCCACAAACAAAAACCCAAAACAAACACTTCCAGAAATGATAACATTTTTCTGTTGCCCTTCTCATGTTTAAAATAATCTGGGAACACAATGGTGTGAGGTTAATGGTTGGACTTGGTGATCTTAGTGACCTTTTCCAACCTTAGTGATTTTATGATTCTATGATTCCACGATATAACTAGAGACACTGAGTTCTGTGACGGTAACATATAATGGCTTCAAAAAGAAGATGAGTTATAGCCTTTATTTTCACACTTAATAACATGATTAAAAAAGTCCTTAAAATTTTTCTTTCAAGGAAAGTTTCTAGTAAAAATATGTAAAAATAAAGTAATAATGCAACCAATTGAAAAGTTTCTGGAGTAAATGAAAAAATATATTTAGCTTGGGTCCAATATTATTTTATTAGGAAATATCTTCAAAGTAAACTTGAACAAGAAAATTTGAAGATGGCACTTCTTTGTAAAAAAAAAATACTGTAAACATCACTACAGTGGCAACAAAATTTCTGTTTAATGGGTCACAAAACATGCAGAAATCCATTAGCTCATCTCAGCATACAACACATAAAATGATTTATTAAGATTCCTCTATGCGGTTACATTTTTCACTTTTACTAGACCTGCAACTGCATTTCAAGATTTTATGGGGATTCTTATGTCAACATAGTATTGATAAAATGGTTTTTCATTCTGTTGCATGAGAGCCATAAAATAGATGCATGAAAATGTTTTGCTGCTTCTTCATAGAAAAGAAAAGTCTGGAATAACTGCTAACATTGTGGTATTTACAAAGAAGTTATGATCTATGATTAAGCAAAACTGAGCATTTAAAGTACTTTTATTTCTTAATTAAATAATAACTGATTTCTAAACTGACACCGCTTACATTAGGCAAATGGATTAAAACTCTACTTTGCAGTATTCACAAAAAATATATTTTTGTTACATGAAAGATGTCATTTGGCTGACCTGGGGACTAGACTTCTTTGCTTGCCTACCGATCAAGGGCAGGAGGAAAACAGACAGGTTAAGATCCCTAGTACAGCCCTGCCCAGATGACTAAGTTTTGCTCTATGTTTTCCTGGGGGAATGTTACGGTTATTTCCCTGGGACCTTTTGAATTCTTAGCCTCTCAAATAAGTCAGTTCATGGGTGCAAGCATCAATTTCAGTTGCACTAGAAAGTCCAAAGTAATATCTGATGGTTCTGAAGACAAAACAATTGAGCATTGACCTCATTGGAGTAAAGAAAATCCTGACAATCAGGAAATTCAGGGTTGGTGTAAACTCCACAGAGATATTTTAACAGGTATTCTAGTTCGTTAGATAGAAATGAACATTTTCACGCTTGATGTTTTAAATATAGTTTCTTTCTATTTCATTTCTAGTATTTGAGTAGGTTTCAAATCTACAATTCTGTCTCTGATACTAAGTATACCAACCCAAGTCCTGGTGGGACAGCAAGAAGCAGAGTTGCAGTTTTTGCCTACTTGCTGTCTGTACCACTTGATTGCCATTTCTGAAAAAAATTATTTGCCTTCCTTTTGTAAAAAAAAATAAAAATAATGGAACAGAAAACAAATTTTTAATATTAAAATCAATAGGATTTAAAAGTGTTATACAGTCATAATAATCTGGTTTGATATAGAAGACTGTAAGAAAATCTTCAAAGGCATTACAAGGTTATATGTGTTAGAGAAGACTGATAGTGGACATGAAGAAAAACTAACAAAACTAACAAAAATTTCACCGTAGCAGATTAAAAGCAAAGAGTTAATCTGAAAATAACTCTATAAATGAGTTCAATTAGCTACCTTTGAGTGCAGTAGTTTTAAGAAAATTTGAAATGTCCCCTAATGACTACATTTGTTTTAGTTCTATTAAAATTATTCAGCGATGAATAGGGTTTTGATTACAAGCATAGTTTTGATTAAAGACTGATTGTGTTGGATCTCCACTACATGACACATCATCTATTAAGTATTCCACTTGAAGTCATCTTACACGTTCTAGGTGAATCAAACTGTCCATCATACTTTCCTGTATATTTGCACACCATCTATTTTCACAGATTTTTATTTTCCAGAACTTTCCTCAGTTCGTTAGCAAAAGTAATTGTGCATTTAACAATGTGTTGTCTTGTTACAAATACACTAAAACCTTTTTACATTCATAAACATAAGTAAGAATTCTTATTAACACATATGATCAGATAAATTCATACCTGCTAAAAGTCAAAGTTCACTATAGATTTCAAATCTTAAAAGAGATGCCTTTAATATCATGTCAGCTTTTAACTCAGTAAACTGGAAAAATAAGACTATTAATTCAAGTGAAATAACAAAATGAACTTTCCAGGGGTTGTTTTATGTGGAAATATTTGTCTACCTTGTGACAAGAAACAGTTGTCCTTGACTAGCTAAGATTTGACACAATGGTGGTACAAACTACAAGAGCAGAATGAACTTTAAAGTTCCAAATGCATTATTAGTACCAATATACACTGTAAGAGTTAGGTTTGTCTAGGTATTTTGTACGTATACAGGGGATCACAATGGTTGTGGATGAATTAGTATGGAAATGAGTAAAGTTACCCTGACCCAATGTCTTGTCTAATTTACCTTTTCCAAGCATGCAACTTGGTTATCTAAAATGTCTGTTGCACTGTGACATGAAGTTATGTATTCTGAATTATCTACTACAAGCTACTGCACTGTAGACAAAAAAAGAACTAGCAAGCAGTTAGTCAGAAAGCCATGCACTGGCTTTATCTGTGAAAAATATTGTTTCATTGAAATCACTGTGCAATGAATACTCTGGAGAAAACTGCACTCCTGTTGACAATTTATAAAGATCAAAATAATTTTAGTTTATGTAGCTTAGTAACTGCACTACTCACTAAGTAGTATCCAAGAAACATCTAGTGAAGCATTCTGTGGCATGACTAATATCTGTGTGCTGAATAGAATTTTTTTCTTCAAGATCAAATATCTAAATACAGTAGGGACACACAAGTTTGGAAAAGTGGATACATTAAATGCGAACTTCAAAGGAGGAAAATTCCTCTGCATGAGCCCTTTACTAATTCTGTATGTTTTGTAAAGAAGACTCACTGGCTTATTTATTTATGTATTCTTTATATAAGATAGTGTTGATTCTGTGTTATTTAATCTTAGTTATGTGAGACCTTTAAGTTCCAGGCTTTTTTATTATTTTTTTTTCTTTTACCTAGTAGGAAAGAAACCAGAGAGAAATATGACATCCAGTGTGAACCTTAGACAAAAATATTTTTTTCTCTTGTAGTTGTAACTACTTTTAGATTCAATGACATTTAGCATAACAGCAAGAAAATCACTTTTTTTTTACATTTATACAATGTATAAATGTAAGTATTTCCTTTTTTCCTGCTATTTACTAAATTCAGACTTCTGTAAGACTTTGCTCTCAGTGGTTCTCATCTAAATTCACAAGGACAAGAGGTAGGTCTAGTACTTGGCCATTAAAAGAACACAGAACATCCATCCACTTTGCCATTTTTGTCATTCATATATATCAAAACTTTTCATATTGCCTAAATCAAAGAGAGAAACTACATCTGGAACACTCATAGTTAGTCCTCACAGTGATTTAATTACTCAAGACTCAAAACGCTGACCCGTCACTGGGGACATGAGTTCTTCTATGAAAGTAGGGCTTGCTAATTAATTATTTCAAGGGGGAGGGTGGGGAAGGGGAAGGAAAAGGAAAAATGTAGGAGAAAACTACAGACTAGCACACTCTCTATTTGCACTTTCAGAAAGCTTCCAAGCTTTGTCCAATAGTCTGCTGTTTGTGAATCAGCAGCCTAGTAGAGAACAAATTATGTTGTTTGCAGTATGTTGTTTTCAGATGTTCTTGAGCAAAATTTGGGGATCAAAGTCTGCTGGCACATTATCTCTGATTTGGTCAGCAGAGAAATTCTTAGCTGTGGAGATGTTGAGAAACTGGCACAGGTTGCCCAGAGAAGCTGTGGATACGTGGATACCCCATTCCTGGAAGTGTTCACAGCCAGGTTGGATGCAGCTTTGAGCTACCTGGTCTAGTGGAAGATGACCCTGCCCAGGGCAGGAGGATTGGAACTGGATGGTCTTTGAAGTCTCTTCCAAACCAAGCCATGCTATATTCTTATGATTCTCTAATTCAAGCAACTGATCTGTGTATCATATGAAGTAATAAAATAGAGTGGCTGGATTGTCCTATCAGTTAACAATCTGATACTTGATGATGTTGCAGAAGGACAAAAATACTCTTTAATATAATCTCCTCATGTTCTCTTTCAGATACTTACTGAGCACATTTGGAAACATCTTCTTAATAGTCTCAATTTAATTAGCCTCCTATTGGCTTAATTTTTCTTTGCCCATTTAAATACTGTATTATAAGCACATTTGTAAATCACATCGTTCTTAGGCCAAAACATTTCATTCAATGAATGATTGCTTATATACTGTAACAATTACCCAAGCAAATTAATGTCTTTGAATAAGGATGATACTTAGTGATGTTTTAGTTTTTTAAATTCCTGCATTTATGCTCCAGTTAAACAGGATCTGTCACTGCATTGTACAAATAACAAATTAACTCCTTACACCATGGAGAAATATCAACCTATCAGTGTTAGTCTTACCCTATAAATTACTCCAAAACAAATTATCTTCTTGGACAGCTTGTTAGTATAAGTGTCATTTTGTTAAGATTTTGGGGAAGAAAGAAAGTGTAAAGAAAAGGGATTGTCACTTTCTGAGGCAAAGTTACATAAGTGTGGTAGTTTGAGACCCCCAAAATCCAATTTCCGAGTCCAAGCCCCCCTACCACATCTCATCCCAGTGTGAGGTGGGTTTCCCAGACACAACACAAGATTCAATATGGGGGGAAGGGAATTATATTACAATCACTATACAAATAAATATTATAATACATTATATATACAATCTTAACTATCTTTCCCATGATAAAGCAGTATTTACAATGCATCAAATCTCTTCTGCCTCCAATAAAAGTCCAGAATGGAAGAAGGAAAAGATCCTTTCCACTCTTAGGGCAGCAGTGTCTCTCTTCTTCCATGCAGCAGCTACAGCTGGACTGTTGTAGCTGGATCTCCTTCCATTACACACAACGGGGGTCTCCTCTCGCCCCTCACAGCCCTTCGACTCCAAACGAAGGTTTCTCTTACATGGACTGTGGTTACAGGGACAGGCTCACTTCACCACGTCATATCATGAAGTGCAGGGGCATCTTCGTGATGGCCCCTTTCCTCAGGGGATTTACCTCTGAGTCAGAATGTCTTGGGTAGCTTTCAGTTGAAAGCCTTTGCCTCAAGAGTTCTACCAGAGCTCCTGTGCTCTGTCTCAGGCTGCCAGCTTGGCAGCAGCAGCAGGGGGGGGACAGGTCACTTCCCCCACATTCTTTCTGGCCGTCCTGGTCCAGCTTCCAGGACATCTTGAGCTTTTCAGTTCCTCTCTCCAGTACTGCTGCATTCCAAGACTCCCCTCAAGTGGGAGTCCACCACCCCTCCTCTCTAGGAGGTGTCTCAAAAGGAGTTTTGGGGGTTCAGTTCTTACCCCAAAACTCTGTCCGTAGAGCTTAGTTCTCTCTCTCTCTCTCTCCATTGGAGATCTCTGTCTCTCTGCGTAGCTGCATGCTTGTTTCTGCTGCTTCTTCTTATCTCTTGGCTTTGTGCCACAGCCTCCGTTCACTGCTGTCTCTGCCGCCACTCCTGCTGCCCACTCACAGCGGAGAAACTTCCCCCAGCTCTCAGCTACAGAACTCAGTCCAGTTTAACACTGTTTCCGAGTTTCTGCAGCTACCAGCTGGGGGGCTGAGGGACCGTGGGCCCCCAGCGGGGCTCCTGCTCCTTCTCCTTGTGGCTTTACAACATGGCCACTCTCCTCTTCAACTACCTCATCACCCTTCTTTTCTGGTCTGATGTGATATGTTTAAATTTTATAGGAGTGCTGATTGGGTCAACACCAAGAGAGACACCACCCCCTCAGGGGTTACCATTTTTTTAACTCCAGGGGGAAGATCCACTTTTTTCCCCACCACAATAAGTTACATAAGTTTAGAGCTGCATTTTTCTTTAGACTCTTCAAAACCTGCATTTCATTCATCCTTGCACAACTACAGTGGAAGTGGATTATGTGAAGGAACTCTGTTTGGCCAAAACAGGATTACTAGGATGAGAATATAACCTTCTGTAAGTCTGGTTTACCTAGGGAACTTTATATTTTTTCATAAGGGCCGTCATGGGGAATATGTCATCATAGTAAATCCTGTAAGAATTACATTTGATATTGTTCCCTAGCTCTAGGGCAGATGGCAAAGCAAGCTTGGCACACTTCACTAAAAAGTGTCTAAAGAAGGAATAAATATCTCCACATTTTTTTAACTCTCAGAAAGTAGTGATGCTTGGATAAATAATTCAGCGTTTTTAATGAACACAGATGGAACATTAGGATCCAAACATAGTCTGAAATCTGCATTTTTCTAAATTCCAAAGGTATTCAGACTAGGGGGTTTGGTTGAAGGCCTCTTAATTAAGGTGCATAGGAAATTTTTCAACACCCCAGCATTTAAATGAAACAGAGTACTACGTTTTATCGTAGATACTTCCTTTTAATTACATAGTGTGATGGCTTAAGATTTCTATGGTTCTGTTTGATTGGTTTCGTTTTTAGAGAGGTGTTGTTCTATAGAGATGTTACATGTTAACACTCAGGTTACTTAACACCTTATGGACTTGATACAAAAAAATTGAAGATACTAGATATAATTCTGAAAGGAATTAAAGAAAAAGGAGGAATGAAAATCATCTTGGGGAAAATCAGTCTTCACAAGTGCTTCTGGCACATTCCACAAGTTGCTCATAATAGCTGTTAATAAGTTGAGAGCTAGAATTATATGAGAAATATATTTTTAAGGATAAGCCCAAATTTAAAAAAAAAAGGTGGGGGTGGTTCTTTATGTGGAAATATTTGTCTACCTTATGATAATAGTTTTTGAAAATAAAAGCAGTTTACGCTTGAGACTGAGCAAAGCAGAGCAGAGGCATTGAAGACAGGCCCCATATTATTAATTAATGTGATTATTTCATCACCCTTTAAAAAGTATATAGGACATTACAGATTTTGCCTTTTTGTTCTGTAAGAGAATACAGATATTCTCTTTCTTAAAATGCTGAAGGTACCATAAGACACTTTGCATAATAACAGTTCAGAGTTGTACATTAGTGGGTTGAGTAAATAAATTGCCATACTTGTCTATAGTGCTTATAAATCTTAAAGTTATAAAATAAGGATTACATAACCCTCATTTTTGCAGTTTGATAACATTTGCTTTCAAGTGATGTGCATGTTACAATACATCTTTACACATAAAGTAGTGGAAATAATTTCAGCAAAATTTCTTAAATAAGCCACCCATGAAAGATAGCTTAATTATTCTTCTTAGTTTCACCAATCAACATTTTAAATTAACTTTTAGATATCTGTACCTAATTTATGTGGTGCAAATTAAAACATCTGTTAAAAGATTTCTTTATTCACTGTGTTTATCCATTTGTGTTGTTTGCATGCTTGCGTCACTTGTGTTCCATAGTAGTGTGTCATTTAATTTCAAAGTGGACGCAAATCAAGAAAAGACCAAAGAGAGGAAACAGAATAACTTACTAGAAAAAGTGCATATTAAAGACATAGTAATGAAATTCAATTACCAAAAAAACCCCTGAAACCCGCAACCAAAAAACCCTCAAACAAACAAAACAAAGGCAGGTATATACATTTAAAAAAAAAAAAAGCAGATGCATTTATAGATAACATTATATGGTTTTGATGCACTTAGTGCAGTTCTAGTGAAAGTGTATTGCAAATTCAATCCTCTGCTGATGCAAGGGAATTAGATTGATCTATGCTTGTTGAGTTTCTGACACTAGAATTTTAAAGGAGTTGATGAAAAGCTGAACAGTATTCAGAGCACAGACCTTCATCCATCTTAAGGCACAACTTCTGGGAAGGTTGTCAGTGCCACCTTGGTAGAAATGGAACAATAATCTAGGTTTGTTACAGACATTAAACCAAAACTTCTATGGTATTAAAATTGTTGTCAAATGATGTTCAAACCGCTAAATATCTTAACAATAAAGAAAAAAAAAAACCTGTTTAGCCAAATTATGCACTTACTCTCCATGAAAATCCTGCAACTGTTTTAGGGTTTTGAGTATTGGCATGCTGATCGTAATCCAGCTGGGTTAGTATCCAAAATTAGCTAAAGTGGTCTCTAGAGTATGAAGAAAATATTATATGACTGATTCTTTAAAAGAATAGTAATAACAGTATGACAACTTTACCAATCAGTTCAATATACCAGTCAATATAGATAGCAATACAGTCTTAACAAGGAGTTTTAAGAAAGGTACATACCAACAGATGTTAAATCCGTTCATTTACTGTCCTGCTTTTAGTTGTCTCATAATGACATTATAACCATCTATTTATTCATATCTCTATTCATTTAAATTTTCTTACTATATTACGAAAGATAAAAGAGTTAGAAAATAGCAAGAAATTTCACTGTTCATAAAAAAATTACTCTTGCATTACCCATGAAGAGTATGACTTCCAAAATTCTATGCTTATTATCCTAGCAATTTTTGTTTCTAAATTTTAATTTAAATAATGATTAATTTTAAGAAGTAAAAAACTCCTCTTGGCTATGGTAGGAGATAAATTTGTAAGTATTCAATTCTGCACACTTTTTCACAAAGTCTATCAGAATAGGCTTAACCTATGCTTTGAGGTGTGTGTAAAAAGTAGGTATAATACACTGATGTTATTGGGTGACCAAGGATAGTCTTAGATTTAATAAAAAGATACACAGTGTGAGTTCATTGTTAGCTGAGTTCTGCAACTGAATTACATGGTTATAAGCCACCAGCATTGCCAAGGCACGTGCTATATAATGGATGTAATTGATGGATGTAGTTCCTTGCAGAGGTAATTATTGGATTAGAATCTAGAAGTACAGGAAAGAGTTGCTTTCCTACATGATACTGGGGAATTGAATTATGCTCCAGTGGTCTCTTTTTGTTGACAACTCTAGCAAAGAAGCAACACTGTAAAAATTTGACGTCATTAATATCAAACTGCTACTTTCCACTGTTAAAAGAATTTATTAATATATGCAAAACACACTGTTACTCTCATATGGAACATCTTATATGGTCAGAAGCTTTATGAGAAGCTGATAAAGACAATTTTATCTTTCTGTTACAAGTAACCTATTGATCAGTTAAAGAACAAGGTAATGCAATTGTTCTTCTGAGCAGCACAAACACCATCAATAACTGGCAAACCAACAGTTTCTACTCTTAAAATATTAAACACCCTATTGCTCTATATTTGGCAATGTGCAATTCTACCCAAACCAGCTGATTTTAACTGTCTCTTTTACTATTGACTTATTTCTGCCTTTTTTTTACTAATTCTTCATCTAAGCATGAAATTGAAAGTATTCCAGATTAAGCAGTTAAAAATTAGGAAGAAAGCAACTGATCTCTGTGAAGCTTGTGGGGAATTCATTGTGAGGAATTCAGTGGGGATTTCTTGACATGTGTTTAAGAAATCAAGTTCAGGTAGAAAAGGAATGGTGGTCTGACTTAGGGATACAGAAAATTAATTGCTCAAAGGAGAATAATAAATATTACTGGCTGTGATTATTTTTATCTCAGTGGGTCTTCATTTGGAGATTTCTACATGAGGAGATTATGATTCATGAGTGGCTCATGTTCCCATTATGTTCTAAAACATACCCAGTTTAGGTATAGTTCACTATGTTGGTATTATCTAGAAATATTTATAGGATGCAGTCTTCTTGAAATCTTGGCTTTTCATAATTTCGTTCCATGATGAGCAATGACTGCATTTAGCTTAATTTTGTTACTATTATTCTCAAAGAATACTAAACATGTAAAGAAGCTAGACAGGCTTAATGTACCTCACACTGCACATTCTTTGCAGACTCAGAATCTGGGTTTTCCTACTAGTACTTGCTTTGCCCTTAGATTTTTTTTTCATATCAAGAAGTAATTACATACATGGGTTACATACACATAACATGTATAATTTCTTTTTTATGTTGCATACATTCAACATCTTTATCTCTTTTACTATTCTGCTCATATCTAATCAGGGAAAAAAAAGGTGTTTAACATTTCAGATATATTTTTAATTATGGGCAAATGTAGAAGTCAACAGCAAGGTTTTAGAGCTTTGTGGTAAGAGATAAAAAGCTCTTTAAAGAGTATCACGTAAGAGAGAGTTTCCTCTGAAGGCAAAAATATTATTCTAGATTTTATGAGGGCTTGGCTTGGGTGTCAATCAGACATGGTAATAATTTAAAAATGAGCTATTCCCTTAAGGGAAAAATTGTCAAAAATCAAAAAATACAGAAAGGTTTATAGGGAAAAGTCTGTCTTGAGAGATTGAAAGAGTGTCAGCAGTAACAGGAAAAGTAGAGAAGTCATATAGGCTCTCAAGCTATCCAGCAGCAGAGAAGCAGAACTTGCCCATGAATGAGGGAGAGCCAGGAACCTAGAGTGATCCTTGCATGGGCAGAGACCCCAGTGATGGAGCTCCCAGCAGCAAACTGTGGCACCACCCAACTGGTGTGGTAACATGTTGTGTTGGCTGCCCTATAATTGCCTATCAAAGAGAACTGGAGTCAGGATGTTCACAGGAAGCCCCCTCGGTGCAGCAGGAGACAGGACAAGAGATGAGACAACTAACTAGAGCATAGCTCAAGACGGGTCTGCCAAGGCCTACATTGAAACAGGGATCCTGAGCCCATGAGCAAGGTGTGGGCAAGGGACCCCAGTGAGGAAGGCCAGGGCCATTAAGTCCTGTTAGTACCCTCAGCATCCTTACAGCAGCAGTAGCAGCAGAATTTCCTTGGTAGGGGCATGTATTCAGAGGTTCGTTGTTGTGTTGGGGTTTCTTTTACACTTTTTTTTTTCTAGTTTCTTTGAGAGGTTCCTTTTATTTTTATAATTAAGGGCATTTCAATGCATTGAGAAGAGTTATGAAGATTATATATTATGAAACTCCAAAAATTCTTCACAGATGCCTGTCCTTTAATATAGATTTTCATCTCTCTCCTATCTACAGCTGCAGAAGTTTTGTTACCATGGCACTCAAACCATATCACAGAATCAAAGAATCACAGAATGGTTGAGGTTGGAAGGGACCTCTGGAGGTCACCTTGTCCAACACACATGATCAAGCAAGACCACCTAGAGCTGGTTATCCAGGATTATGTCCAGATAACGTTTGAAGGTCTCCAAAGACAGAGACTCTGCACCTCTCTGGGCATCTTCTTTGCACCATCCCTTCAAATATTTATAGATAGTGATAAGATCCCTGATGAGCCTTCATTTCTCCAGGCTAAACAGTCTGAAGTCTCTTAGCTTTTCCTCATAGGAGAGGTGACTCCAGCTCTTGGAGTCCCTAATACAGTAAGGACAGAGGAAACCACAAAAATGATCAGAAGGATGGAGTACCTCTTCTATAAGGAAAGGCTGCACAAAGTAATGTTCTTAAGCTTTCAGCTTAACATTTCCATTTTGCCTCACTGTGGTCTAGTGGTTCCGTTGTTTTCATTACTGTCAAGTAGGTAGCAATAGGGTAGTTTACTTATTCCTTAGTGGATGTCATTCATAATTCCTCACAGGTTTAATATTATTAGTAATGGCACATGAATAAAAAAAAAGTGAAAGATTCATTCAGCAGAATATTTGCGGGTAGAATTCTGAAGTTTCATTGTTTCCATAAATCCTAAGAGTAGTGACAATTTCTGTGCTTTAATTTAAATTTATGTATATATGCATAGCTATGTGTGCATATGTCTATATGTGTGCCTATAAAAATGTATAAACAACCTTTTACTAAACCCCTACTAACTATGACCTGTGTATTCAAAATCATTTATTTTACCAAAATGTCACGTGTATTTATCAAAGGTCATTCAAATATCGAACTTAGTTTGATTTGCATTTCCCAGGCTTTGACTTTGCTAAGTACCTAGTTATTTATATTCTCGACACATCCAAAATATAGTGGAACACATATATTTTAAAGTCATCACAACACAACTACTGGGTGATTTCTGCATAATGTAAAGTGATGGAAATTCTGAATCAGACAATGAAATTGCAAAAATTAGAAGAGCAAATTTAATTGTTGTCTTAGATTGTAGTACGTATCTAGATTCTCACTGGGATTTTGCATTGTATTTTCTGAAAGTATCACTAGGAAAACAGTAAATGTATCCTTGTAACAGTGAGAAATAATTTTTCAGTAATCAAAGCAATCAAAGCAAAAGAAGATTGTAGAGAGGAATAAGGAAATGTTTTGTACCTGTACAATTTTACTTGTCATATAGAAGTTGTTAATGTACTGGATGCAGTATTGCAAGTTCAGGGCATAAACAACTGTTTTAAGATAACATTTTGCTGTCTTGGATACTGGAGAAACGTATTTAGCAACAGTTTCTTGTTCGGCTTCCTGTTTCAGGCCCCTGAAATGTTGTGAAACCTGTATATTTGGGTGTTGGTGTTCATCAGAATGAAATTCCTAATATTCAGAGTTTATCAGATCCACATGAACATATTAATAAGTAAGTAACAAAGTTGTGACCATGGAGAAAAAACCCTTGACCTAAGCCTCCTCTCTGCCTAATTTGAAATAGAGCTCCATTTTCACAGATGAATGTTCCATTTTATTGAGAATAATATCTGGACATGAATATTTTAATAAAAAAAAATTTCAACTATACTTTTTAAAAACACTTCAGCTTGATAAACTTTTTTTTCTGATAGATAAAATATTATACTGTAAAAAAAAAAAACCAGGACCAGCTGGAGAGCATTTAAGCTTCTAAGACACACAGAGACACACATTGCTACCCACTCCTTAATGAGCAGACTTTCCATTTCAGGTATTCCCGATCAGCAATTTATTCTACCTACAAAAAAGATGATTACAAAATCCAGATATATTTCAAAATGCAATCCATTTTTAAGGTTGTAGAGGAGATTATATTTGACAAGGTCTTGTTTGCAAGTATGTGGATGAGAAAATTACTTCTTATTCTTGTGCATCTCTTTTTAATGACTCCAGATTCCCTAGTAATTATGGGATTCTAGGAGATTTAAGGAAAAACTAAACACCTAGGCATCACATAGTGCTGAAAGGGCAATCTTCACAGAGCTGCTTCTGACAGAAGCACCTTAAACACAGTGTCACCATCTCATTTTTTATGCATCTCTCTACTTTTATCACTGCTTTATTTTACTTCTCAGCAGGTCTGACTACCCTGAAAAATATACCTGCATAAAACTTGCAAGGAACAGAGAAAATACATAAGTAGGAGTGAAAAAGGAAAAGAGAGCTCTCTCTGCACTCTTATCACATCTTTTAGCATCTCTCGTTTTCAGGCCTCTTGTGATTCATTCACCCTTTCACTATGTAAAAGGCCAAAGAAAAGCTACAGTGATACTAGCATTCAAGATGAATATCAAGGAGGCTAGGACTCAACATTAAAAACACTCACGGGAATAAAGGTCACAGAAAAAGAGGGAGAGTTTAAATAGAGCAGCACAGAGCAATCAGCTAGACAAGTTCCTACATCAGAGTGGTCTTTGAACAGCAAATGATAGGAAAGGAACATACAAAGAAGAACACAAAGATAGTGTTTTACGAAGATGTTGCCTACTGTTGTTGCATTTTCAAGTCTGGGCAAATCAAAATATTGTTTTGTAATAAAACCAAACAGGCTTTTGTTCAGGACTGGTTAAAAAATTGCAGAGAAAGCTGGTTTTTCCTTTCCTAAAGGACAACACATATTCTTGAGCCTATTGCTGGGTTCACGTACCTAGAGAGCTTCCAATGTGTCTTCAACCAGAAACTGCAAGGCCGGAACAGAGTAGTTTCCTTCTGTGAAAGATCATACAGAAGCAAATCCCTATGTCCTGACACACCACAAAATTCTTCTTTTGTGTGCTGTCATGTGTTTTCCATTTCCTTATTGTACCAAGAAAATTGTTGCTACCCCATCAAACACCTTCAGTGGGACATCAAGAGAAATTTCTCCTTGCTAAAGTGTGAACATTGAAAAAAAAAAAGGCAAAGCAATTCTGCTTTTCTTTCTTGTTTGTGTTGTTTTTTTTTTCCTTTAGCCCCATCTGTAACACTCAGAGCTGTTTTCCTTGCTGTGAATTTTCAATTTGGGGAAAAAAAGAAAGAAACCCAACTTTTTTCCCACATGTGATAGGTGGGAAATGCGACGAACTGAGGGGAATGTCAGGGGATGATGAATGTCCACTTTAAATTCTCTTTTCAGACATTTTATTCATTTTCCTCCTCTCCTTCAAGTTCTTAAAAATTCAGTAGAATTTTGAGGTGCTTTTCTTTTTGACCCTCTAACTTGTTTTACAGAACACGTGAAGACAATGTCTTCACAAAATCAGGTCTTATTTGAATTTATCTTTCTTAGAGAGAATATGCATTAATGAATGTACTGCTATGTGTTGTTGTGATACTGTTGTAGGCAAAAAATTTACTTAAACTGTGAATGCCAGAAGATAATTGGGGTCTATGTGTGTATTGTGTGGTGAAAAAAGTGAACTTTTGAACTCTCAAGCAGAAGCCTGCTACTTGCTAGCAACAGCTGATATGGGTTAGTTGTAACTTTCATTAATACGTGCTCTGAACAAAAGTGGAAAGTCCTGAACCCTCCAGTTAAAGCAGAGACGTAAGACAGAGTCAACTGATCCCATGTTGTGCTTCTGCACACAGACGACTTAGGTGAGGAAAACTGAGGACTAATGGTAGAAAAGCAGGATGACCAAAAAAAAGAGATTTTAGAAGGAGGAAGGGGACAAGGAGAGGAAAAGGTGAAGACTTTGTTTAGAGGAAAGATTTTAGATGTAATGGGATCCTGGAGATGTGGGAGATGCATGGAGAGGAACAATAGGGGATGCTCAGGATGACAAGGACTCCTGGGATTGAACTAGGAGTGTGGACTGACATGATTTTCTGACTGACTTTCTCAGACCAGCAGTGATGCTCCTGTGGAAAAGGAAGTTGAGGTCTAGTGAGCATAACACCAAGGAGAGTGAGTGAGTATGTGAGACAAACAAATAACATAAAAGTCCTTCCTCATTAACTCTTAAATAAATCCCTATATCCAAAACCACTAGGGGTTATTTTTTTCATTTTGTCCTTCCACTGACTGGTTCTATATTAGCACCACAGGTGATTAGTTTACAGCTTGTATAGTTATCTGCAGATTCCTCAGAAGTTGTTGCTATAGCCAAAATTAAATTTCTCAAAAAATACCAAATTATCTGAAATCTCCACTCACTCACACAGCAAACTAATTTTTTTTATATTTTATAAAATAAAATTACTATACTTTTTAGTATTATTTGATACTTTTAACACAGATTTTTTTTCCATATACATATAATTTTTCATAGGTTTTAGACTATTACCTCTTTTTTTTTTTAGCCTTTACATCCTTTCCACCAGTCTGAATCCCTGTAGAATACTTTTGGACCATGCTTTTTTATACATGTTTCTCAGCAGGTAGGCAGCTCCTGAAATCTGCAAGTGAGAGATTTCCTTCTCAGCTAATGGCAGCATGCTGACTACCTATAGCTTTTTGACCCTGTTTCCAAAGAAACCACCAGAACTTGTTAACTTTAAGCATTCTTATTTGAATAATGGAATATTTTTAACTTAGGCAATATCACTTTTTGGGTAGAAAATGTTGTTCTTTTGTCTTTAGTTTTGCATTATGAACCTTACAGCCACTTTGTGATTCTTTGTCACTCTACTTTTTTTTTTAATAGTAGCATTTGCATCAAGCTTGTTAAATTAACTAGATGATGTGGTATGTGGCCTTCCCCCAGTACCACAAAAGTCTGAAGTTTCAAAAGAGCAAATTAGTTTTAAACTCAGGTTCACCAATTATTGTTTTAGTATATACAGAAAGATGGATTAACAGCAGCCTGCAGCATTGTGGAAGAGAACAACGGAATGGACAGCCAAGTCTCACTCTCATTGTCTGCTATTGAGGATAAATATGTTGTATAATCTCTCTGATAAATTGGTACATCTCTTTACGAAAGTACTTTTAATCTCATGCTTCTCTGGGAAGATGTTCGGGTTCTCAATTCTAGAGCGGCCAGAGTTTTTTTTTAGATTTTTATCTTAAATTTATGTGCCTACTTGTTCTTTTGAAAACTGCATCTTTTACATTGTATAAGCAACAACTTTTTTTCTTCTTCCGGGGGAAGCCATGCAATTTAATTTCAGGGGCATTTGAAGTATGACAAACATGCCATCACCACACATATCTTCACATATAACCATGTACGCTTACCCCTAGCAAAATATCTGACCTGTGATCTCTGTGATCACACCTCATTTCTCAAATGGGTTCTTCTTGCACCTTCGTTTGACATTCCCATCTTTCTCCTTTCTCTCCCTCATCTAAATGTCATATAATGAGTAGCATAAGGTGTCAAAACAATTCACATAACTCAAACATCTCCCTCATTGTCATCACAGAATATTTGTCCAAGGAAGGACTTGGTAGTACTCAAGTAATGTTACGGTAAGGCAGAAAAACTATGGTAAATTCTGGAAATATTGGTCTTTTATTTATTTCTCTTGTCACATAGTCACCTTCTTGAGGACACTGACAATACCCGCTCCATGTTTCTCATTCAGTTTAGCAAAACAACTAAATTAATTGCATTCTTTCTCATAAAGGAAACACCCCATTTGTCCTCTCCTCCTAATAATCTTATTTGTTCTACTTAGATTCACCTTCTGCTTAGTGGATGGGATCAAAACTACAGCTGTCCTGCAAATGATATTTGGTGGTGCTTCATGCAACAACTTTAGTAATTCTTAACTTCTACTGGCCATGTCACAGGTGTGTGCCCTATTTTCATATATACAATGTACAGTTAACTCATTCTAACATATGATTTTCTTCTTTTCTAATTTCCAACTAAGATATCACCATTTGTATCAGAAATTCTAATTATTAGTTCCCAAGTAGATAATCTCACACTCTGTAGTGTAGCACACCATACAGGTGTGGGTATTTCAATAATTCAGTTCTTCTGATATACTTTATGATTTCTCTCTGGATCAATGACATACCTTCAACAAGTTCAATTTTTGTTTCCCTAATTTTTTTTGTCAACATGCTTAATTGCAATATTACCATTAATAGGATTGACCAGAAGTAAATAAAAGAATGGTATTATCTGAAGAGGTAGCCTTACTCAAGTTCACTAGAAAATAATGAATGTTAATCAAATAAATGCATTTGAGAGTTATTAATGTATGAATGAGAAGTTGAGCAATGTAAGCATACCACATTGTATATTGCTGAAAGGTGGGAGTACCATTACTACTAAAATATAAAGGGTGATGTTATTTAACAGTGTCCATTGGGGCTATTATGCTTTGATGATTACTAAAGAGAATTTAGTATAACCAATGAGTCTATATTAAAACAAATAGTTTAATAAAACAGAATAAAAGGACTGTAATGGAAGATCCGTGTTTCTTAGGTTAGAATTACCTGAACACTGATATAAGAGTTAACTAGTAAATTCTGAAGTTCATGCTCCAAGCTACAACTGGATTCAAAAATCAATACAAAGTATAATATCTTTTCTTTTTGAGAATGACAAATAGTTCATATTGAATTAGTTCAGTAAAATACTATGTTACTTATCTCCACTGCTGCCTTGCCTTATGGTAGCTAGTGCGTTCATCATATTCTAGACAACCTCACAGAGATTGCATTTCCCCATAATGTAATGTACACTTGTCTCCCAGCTCCAGTGGGGGCTTTTAGAACAAACATAAGTTTCAGGGACTACATCCATGCCAGTTAAATAAATTATGACCAGGAATGTTCCTGGGCATTGAGGACAACCAATAAAGATCCATATGGTTGTAGTAGCAAATTCTTTCAATTCCAAGGTAGGCTGCATGCAAACTCTTTATTGAGAGTGAGTATAGGGTGTTTTACCTTTCATGGGGTGACTGGAAATTGTTGGAAAAAGTGAGGATTGAATGGACCAAATACATGCTGGAGTACAACACAGGAAACCACGAGGACAGACAGTAACTTTCTTTACTCCAAGGATGTACCTACAATAATTTTCTAGGTGAGATGTAGCACAAGTCTACAGTAGCCCATGGTGACCACGGGTGAGGTTCTCAACATGCTTTGGGGAGCTGATGACCAGGGAGATGGGAAACCACACCAGTGCAAAATCCCCATTGTGATGCAGCCATGCCTGGGGCTCATGATGGTTCTGCTGTTCCAGGTGCCAATTCATGGGATGATGTCCTGAACTGAGCCTTATCCTATTCCTCTCCCCACAGAGGTGCCTGATGACTGTGGCTCAGATCATCACCTTGGTTCACAGGGAGCTGCTCCAGCCCCTGTGATACCCTAACTGTGAGTCAGAAGAACTAAAAGAAACATTTCAAATTTGGGGAAAATTTATTTACTTCTAAAATATCTACACAAAGTCGGTATATTTCTGAGTCAATTTCTAAATTTCTGTGAAGGAATCAACACTTAAAATTTTCATCTTGATTTGGGATTCAGAGAAGAAGTTGAATTGTTAGATTTACTACAAGGGAAAAAAAATCATTTTTTCTTAGTTTTACCTATAACTCAGGTTTAAAATGACAGAGAATAAAAGGAAGATGTCTATCTATCAATGATAAGAAATGAAATTCAGTTTAAAAATCCATTTTAAAAAAATTCTAGTTCAAGAGATTTCTGAATGACAGCAGTTGAGTAATTCCCAAATTACATATTTTCAGAGCCAAGTCCCTGCAACTGGTATATAACCCCAGCCTTTTCTCAGCTGCTCCTCCACACAGACTCTTGGGGATCTTCATGGGTTTACTTAGTTTCTCCACAGCCCACAATCCTGCAGGTACATTTCTAGTAAAATACAGTGATAAAAAATACTAATGAAATGCAAATACGTTGTCTAGTGCTAACAAAATTAATTTGGCTTACAAAAACATAGTAAAAAATAAGAGGAAAAAATATTATCTTAAATGAATTAATATCAATTAAAGGAAAATTTACACATGGAGAATCCAAAATTTCCCCAAGGATACCAAATTAAGAAATGTATTTTGAATGGCAGAGTGTAAAAGACTTGCTACTTGAAAAGCTCTTTTGATATAGTTTCCATGTAGCTCAACAGCAAAAATGTTCTCTTTCCAGGAAGGTTTGTACCCCTCTTTTTTTCTTTTCCTCAAAGGGTTTCTAAGGTAGAATTTGGAGTATTGCAAAAGAATTGCTCTCAGGTTTCTGCCAAGGAGATGCAAATAAGCCTTCAAGGCCCCCCATTGCTAGGTTCTGGATACACATGTAGTAATGATTTAAACTACTAGGGCTTGACCCTGCAAATACTTACACAGCTGCTGCTTAACTTTGTGAATTTTAATAGATTCTTTGAATTAGTTGGTAAAATCAGACACGTGTGTAAGAGGTGGGATTGAGGTCTGGTTTACACCACCCTATGAAGAAAAAGGAATATGTAGACAGAGATGTGCAACTTGATAAGCTATAATTACCTAATTTAGTTACTAAGTGACTATTTTGATATTAAATTCTTTTGAATAGCAATTGTGTTCTTATCTTGTGTCTGTGACTTTCTGATCTGTAACAAGAATTATTAATACAAAGAAACCATGCATAAAAAGAATCCTTTATGTTTCCTCTGAAAAGAAAGATATATTTTTGAATCAAACTGTGTCTTGTCCTAGAACTTCTCAAATACAACATTTTGTTCTCTTGCCAGAAAATATCCAATTCACAGTGATTAAAAGTATGTTTGCCATTTAAAGAGTATACTTACAAGTGCATGTAACAAGCAGTCTGCCTTATGAAAGTAAGGACTTGTTCTATAAAAGACAATTAAAAATAGCAAATATTACTCATATTGTGAAGATCAGATTGTTAAAAGTCAAGTGAGGGTCAAGACTGGAAATCTAACCATTAAGAAACAACAAATTATTGCAATGTAGTATTGTTTAACTATCCCCACCATTTATTCCAAAGCATATTTTGTGTCTGTGTGAAGGCCTCCAAAATGTTCTTTTTATCCTTCTGGTCAAATCTGTACTTCTTCTGGTCAGTATGAGTTGGTGTTTTCACAAGGCAAGCAGCTCCTAAGAAGTCTGTAAACTCCAGTAAAGACAGTGATAACAGGATCATCCTTGGTTATGATGTTGCTAATGCTTAGTTGGCTGGTTTGGCCTATTTTTCCAGATAAAGTGATTGCTAAAGGAAAGCCAAACTGGAATATTAGACACTTTACCATTAATTCAGTGATCTGGCTATTTTCATAGCAGATAGGAGCTTATGCTCCCTATTTTCTTCAACTAAGGAACATTTTAAAACAAATATTCTTGTCACAGAAAAATATCAGGAAAAATGGGAGAGTCTGTCGCTCTTTCAGTCAGATGTGTCTCCAATTCAAAATCATGACCTTCTTGTCCCCACTCAAACACAGTTCAGCAGGAGAGTAACAGTAGTCATTTACCTAATGGAAAGCAATTGGACATTAGACTCTTGAGAGGACTTAAAGCAGCTCTGTAGCCTTAATAGTTTGTCCAGTCTGAGAATATATAGGAAAACAGAGAGACCACTCCCCTTTCCCATGTTTAGTGCTTCCAGATGATTCTTTCCAGTTCAGTATGCGGATGGATCAGATTTTTTTTATGAAGTAGCAAGTGCTTTACTTGCCCTACACAAGAAGAGGTGTGTGCCTTTATCCAAAGAGGTTACACTCCAAAGGCAGAGTGCATTTCATCTGCTGTTGTCTGTCATTTGCAAGCACTTATGTATCCTATGATATTTATTGCTGGATTGTAAGTAGACACCTATGTAAATATACAGAGAAGAACTGGCTGAATATCAGAATATCCAAGAAAAAATATTTCACCCTGTACTGGAACATTTATTTATTTTAATACACCAACAAAGGAATTTTTCAAAACTGTTTCATTTAAGTTCAATCAAAATATTATGCCTGATCTAATACTCTTTTTTAAGCATACAATCGTGGAATTGTTAAGGTTGGAAAAGGCCTCAAATACCACAGAATTCAATACAATGTTTGCCACTAAACCCAACACTAATGATTTGTTCAGAAAAAATTATTTGTTCAGACATAAACTAAGTCCAAGTCTAGTTTATACACAATAAATAGCCTTCCAAGTAAAAAGGTTCAGAGTTCTGTCTTGATACAGAAAAGTTTCTGATCCATACAATATTCTGATTTGGATTAAATAATGTTTTTCTGATGAAACATATTTCATTTTTGTATAACTCTGTTTCTAAGGATTTTATTCATTAGATTTTCCTGCTCAATAAAATTGTTTGTTTTCTGCAGGGAAGAAAGATGAAATTCTATTTATACCTTCAAACAAAAGGAAAATTGTTATAGATCTTTTTATATGTAATTATTATCTTCACAGATCATAACTTTTTTTTTTTGGGTACTAGAAAGTAGACGTCAGTTGACATAATCCAGCATGCTGTTGAGAAAACTTTTTTTTAATGTGGTAATAAGGCCACAGATACATATAATCTTATATTTTCTTTTAATTATACTTTTGGTGTGTCAAGAACTCTTTCTTGTTTTATATTAATGACACGTTAAACCATCTACTAATGAAAATGCATGTAAAATAAATTCTGTCAGTCTATTTCATACACATACACTTCTGAAAATTACCAGGATAACATAAATCAGCTTATCTTAGATGAAAATCAAATATTCATTATTTATATAATGTTAAAAATCCTGGGTTTATATTTTTTGGTGTAGAAATCTTTCTTGAAGTAAGGAAGAATTATTTCCTTCTAAGAAGTTATTCTATGTTAAAAATCATAAAAATGGCAGCTGCTAGTACATTTGTGTTTTGTGAGTAGCGTTTTGGTTTTCCCAGAAGTGGGACCTGTGATATTTTCTTTCCACATAGTCAAGCAGCAGCTAGTTTGTAATATGCACTGCAACTCTCTGAGAGCTGAAAAACTAGAAATCCTTTCCCTGTTTTATAGCACTTTGAGATTTACTAATATTTTTTTTGGTGGTAAACACAATACAAAACCGGTTTGTTTAGAATAAATTTGTTTTGAATAAGTAACACCAGTTTACTTTTTTTTCTTGGAAAACAACAAAAGGTATTTTTTTCCAAAAGCAGAACTAGCTCAACAGTGGAGGGTTTCTCTTAGCATTAAGTGGACAAGATTTAAATTCTTATTCTTTTGACTTTGTTGTGGGATTTGAACCTTGAGGTTTTACGCGCTATGTGATGCTCAGTCCTCCTGTGTGAAAAACCGGTTTCTTATATGCAAAACCAATTTTTAGTTATTTTTCTGTTTTAGTTATTTGAATACATTCAGAGAGTTCCTATGATTAGGGACCAGAAAGAACTTGAATATGGACCTTTCAGGACCCATAGAAATCCCAATCACTGATTATATCTGTTAGCTACTTGTAAACAAAATATTCTAATTTATTTCTGATTTTAACAAATCCCAAACCCACAATATGTAAACAAATGTTTACATTTGTTTTCTTTCCACAAAAAAATGTAAACAACAACAAACTCCCTGAAATTCTGAATGTAGAAAATATTTTAATTTTTCTGTCCTTCCCTGCAGTCAGTGATCAGCTGCAACAAATGAAGGATTAGAAGTTCTTTTTATTTGGTTCTTCTGGGATGTATTGATTGAGATAATGAAGGTTTAGGATGGTAACTTTTCATTTGTCCATTCTCCTACTGGGTGTCAAATCACAGCTCTAGACTTTACCACTGCTGTATATTGCCTATGCAGGTTAATTTAAATTCAGCACACAGAGAAATAGTGATAGATTATTATGGATCATACATAAAGATGAAAGGCATAAATATTTAACACATAAGGCTGAAAAAAAGTGAGAATAAGACAAATAAAAGGTCTAGGGGTTGGAGTCAGAATATATCTGAAAATAGGGTAAATTTCAGTAAGAAGATGTAGAACAAAATTATGTATACACAGGTCAAACTAACATTGAGTTGGCAATAAACAGGAATGTTACAATGGAATCCTTGGTTATTATGAAATTTTTATGCTATGTTCTGTACATCACATAACAAGGATCACACTCTGTCCAGACCATCTGCAGTGCTAACAGGCAGAAATCCTAAGGAATAAAAAAGTGGAGTTAAGATGCAGAGAAATCAAGTCCTGAGGGTACAATAATTTTTCTGATTTTGAAGGAAGTTGAGACAGAATGAAGGTGCCTGGTCCTTCCTAAGAGAAATGTAGGACAACTTGAGTTATGCTCTTAGATCTTTGGCCTGCATAGTGGAAAGAGCTGAATCATCCTACTCCCCTAGACTACTAAAAATACCCTAAAGGCCATAATCCCAGAGCTCAATATTGTTCTTTCAACACAGTACTTCTAACCTCATAACAAAGTTCCTCTCATCTGTGCCAGTCCTCTCCGAACTGTGGCTGTGTTACATTCTGAGCCTCTTCATTTTCAAGGGTCTTTTGCACTCCTCTCTAACTGTTTGCTGGAACCAGGCAAGTCCAGACTCTTCCAGTAGCAAAATTGGCCTGAATCTTGCATTTTCTGAGGATTTGAAAACCCAGGATGATAAAGATGGTTATCAAACCCTACCTGAACAAGAGAATGAGGAAGGTATTGGCAGTTATCTTAAAAAAACCCCAGTGATACCCTAGAAAAGCAAGAAAATGCCTTAACCCTATACCATGGTGAAAAGACTAAAGTTTGATCAGCAATGGCTTCTATCTTGGAAAAGGCCCAGAGCTGAGGAGATCTGATTTTGTTCTGAGCTGACTGTACATTTATTGTAGTCAATGAGAAATACAAATTACAATACTGCGGTTCAGAAAGAGTAAGTTATCTGAAGGATGAGACCCCTTCATGAGTAGCCTCATTTCACCATTGATTCTCCTCCTCCACCCCTTGTTGTATGTAAAAACTCAAATCACTGTGTTCTCCTTCACAAAGAACAAGTGAAAACCAGCAACTTTGTGCAAAATTGAGCTGTTCCATTGGCAACCAAAGTATCCAGATCAACCACCGGGGTAAGATTAAGGTAGAAAAGCGTGCATATTGCTGATGTTGAGGCATAAAGAGAAAGTAAAACGGACACAAGCCTTCACCCAAAAATCTGGAGGTGGGATGTGCAGGAAGCAAAGATCATTCTGTTGATATCTAGAGGAGTGAAGGAGAAAGAGAAAAAAGTATTGATGAGCAAACTAAAACATGTTTGCTTTGCACATGGAGAGATGTAACAACCAAGAGGCACTTGGATGTGCAAAGAAGTCACTGTACAGTAAAGGTAAAGGCTTGTAGCACAGAACTATACTGGGCGGCTCCGAATGTGCCTGTGGTGGGTCCTTACACACCTGCTGGCTTTTACTTCCACAACCAAAGCACAAAGGATAAATGCTGGGAAAGAGAGTAAAAGGGGAGGAGATCATATGCAACCTTTATGAGAAATTGAGAAGAAAATGTTTAGGATTTTTTTTGTTTTTGTGAGCTGAAGAGGCTGTGGTTCGCTCTCAACTCTGCACCATTTCTGCTGAGAACTGAAAACTGCAAGCGAAGGTGCCAAAATTACCTTAGTCAGTCTGTGAACTACAAGTGTGGTACAAGGCATGGCTTTTGAAAGTGAATAGAAAGACAAAAAGTGGTATTAGGTGTAGCATAAAGAGTAAGATTTTCTTTAGAGAAGACACTTTCAAATATCATGTTTCAAGAAGAACATAACATTACCATGTTCATCTGTGTAGTAAGTTTCCTTTACCTCTTTAATTAAAATTGCTTTTTAAGCTACCTTATTCACCTTTGTGAGTGTGAAAAATTATCTCCCAGAACACCACGAATTTTAGTATGACTCTCTTGGGAGTTTTTGTTGTAATCTCCTCAAATTTGAATCAACTTGCTGCTGCCAATCAAGATCTAGCACAAAGGCTGCAGTGGGAAAACCTGGCATATACAATAAGAGTCTGTGGTGCAAATAGAAACTAAACCAAGATCTCTTGTGCCCCAGTCTTACCTTAAACGCAAGGCTCCCAGATGCCTCATATTTACAGATGTGTCAACTCCTGTTTAAGTTGTAGTTTCTATTTTCTGTTTACTTTTAATGTTTTCTTTGCTGGCTCAGACATGCAAAAACTAAAATAAAGAGGGAGAATGCCAGTAGTAAAACTGACCCGTATAAGATGTCAAATAAATCACTGGAAAATTAAGTTATTTGCATTATCTAATTTCTTACACTTAATGAAGGAACCTAATAAGCAGGCAGCTAACTAATACAGTATATGTTAAATCAAGCAGCTGGTGAAATTTTAGCTCATGAACACCCACATGATTATATGTTTGCATTTCTGTAGTACTCACATTACTTAGGGAGGATTGGTGCACAATGGAAAAAATACATTAGTGTTTAAAAAGGCTAAATGTCCATTAATGCAAGTGAGACAAACTCCTTTTTCTGTATCCATATCCATAAAACAAGCTGCCATAAATGGGGAAGATTTGACAAAAGTACCACTAAAGCTTAACTACTTTTTTGGAGTGGCTCCATGCTAGACCATGCAAAGAACATTGATCACTTTTCATTTTTTAATGAAAAATAGCCAAGTTTTCTGCTAGGGTCAAAGATCTCACAACCTTTAATTATCTAACGATTTCTATGCTGCTGATTTTTCATCCGTATAATGTTATTTGGAGGAGTTGTTCCATCATACCTATAAAAAAAAGTGAGGAAAAAAGGGTGCAAGAGGGACTTTAGGTAACGCTTAAATTCTCTGCATCTTAAAAGGAAATGATACTAGTCTTTTCTTTTGGTGAGAGAACAACTTACAAGCAGTCCTCTCTTGTAAAAACTGGTATCGAAGAGTTGTCCCAAAGGTGGTGAAATGAGAGTTTTGCCTGCCAAACAGAAAACCAGTTAATTCAAAACAACTTAAGTTCAGCAAACTTCGGCTGAGGTAATAGCTGTGTTTCACTGGAATTCATTTAGATTTTTTGCAGTCTGGGACTTTGAAAAATAAGGGGACTCTGGGCCAAGTAAGGAATTCCTGAGAACTCCAGCAATTGAAATATCACAAAAATTAAATTGACTTTGCTCAAAATGAAATGCAATTACTATATCATTTTGAGTGGGGGAATGTAGTTTATTCACATAATTCTGAAATAAAATAAACAAAAATAAACTGCTGCTGGATCAGTCTGGAGTTGTTGATTCATTTATCTTAGAAATGCTGGGAAATTGTTTCCTTTCAATTTAAAAACTTAAAAATCACATTTCAAAAAAAATTTAAAATATTACATTACATCTGTCTGAATGAGATGTTTGACTGTTGTTAAAAAACATAAATGACATACATTTACAAAATTTGAAAACCCATTTTTTTCATAAATGTCCTAGTAATTTATATCTCTCTAAAATTAATTTTGGGGACCAAATTGCCCACAATTAAAAAAATATGTCCATCTCTGTGGACGGAAGACAAGGAGCCTTTACAGAAGCAGGATTTTTTTTTTTTTTTTAGTTTATTAGTATTTAAATTTTTATTAAAAAAAAAAAAAAAAATCTTGTTTTTTTTTTTTTCCTGTCTTTCCGTTCTCGTGAGCTTCTCCAGGTGGTACTTCCCTGTCAGGGAACTGAAAGTTCAAATCTTTGTTTCATATTATTTTTCTTTTGTTACTTTTGGTAGCAACGGTCTAGATCCATGTAAGGACATGATATTTTTCTTGCTTTTATGAAGATCCTAAAAATCCCCACAAACAAAACACCAAACAAACCAACCCCTTTATCAGTGCTTACATGGTAACTGTCATCCAGATCACCTCATCTATAGATGTGTAATACAAACTAGGGTTTGTATTGCACTGTGCTCAGAGCTTTGAGGAACCCAATAGCTGATTCCAAAGAAGCGAGGACTAATGCTGTCTAATACACAAACCTTCTCTGAAGTTTCTTATGCCACAAAGCACCCACTTCCTACTCTGTCTTACCAAAATCAAGATAGTGGTTATAAATTTCTTTGCATATAGATTTACTTTATACTGTAAGAATTCTCAATAATGTCATGCAGAACCAACAAATCTGTTTTATCCATCATTTCTGCCTCATCAAAAGATCACTGATCCACTGTATGGAAATTGAACTGCTGATATACTCTCCCTTCATCCCCTGACACCAAAGAAAGAGTATTTAAAAATAATTATAATAGCCAAGGACTGCCCCAGTTTGTGGTAGAGCCTCTGACTTTGGTCAGTCTGAATTATTTTCACCATTATCATTTACAACACGAAAATAATATATTTCTTTGACTTTGCAATCTTGTAGCACTACCTAGACCCCATATCAATGCAAGGGGGAAAAGTCATTAAGAAAAGGATTAATCCTGAGAAATGGCAAATTGAATTATCGATCATGAGGTTTCCTGATACTTTGCCTAATCCCAGAAAAACATAATTTGTCTGCTCTTGGAAAGCTTTCAAACATCTAAGCCCTTTTCCATTATATAAAGGAAATTTTGTATAAATAGCCTACAAGAATATTTCATTTGATCATGCGTGATTATGTTAGATTGCATGCTCTGAGGAACTGTCTGTTATTGATTCTATGATGCGTAATGAAGCCCTACATAATGAACTCTTAAAGAAAATAAACAACTTTGTTCTATTATGTGCTACATATATTTTTGCATAACACCTAAAATGAAGGCAAAAGGGATCCTTATCAAACATTATTTAGTTCTTGCTGATATTCAGATTCCCAGGCCACAATATTTGCTGAAGAATATGTTCTTTTGCAGGAGAATTATGCTGAAACAGAATTCCAAGCAAAAAGTAAATATTACTAATATCTTGATATGAAAGGGAAGCTATTGAACAAATTTATTCATTTTCATAATTCAGTACTATATCTCTATCTAACTTCAAATCTCAATTATGTCAACAGGAAACTACAGCTATCAGAGAAACCTTCCTCTAAATCTCTTGTAAGAGCACATGTCCTGCTTGGAACTTCACAGAGCTTTTCTTGTGAATCACTATAATTGATACAAGCTACAGAGAGGTGATAGTGCAGAAAACAACAGAAAAAATTAATGAAATACCTTGGAAAAGCAAACTTGTGCAGAATGAAAATTGTCTTTCCAGCTGTGTGTTCAGCAGAAAATTCTCTGGGAATTGTTCTAAGCCCTGGACAGAGTAATAATACAAAGATGACCCACTGAGGAAGCTCCTCAGCAGTCCACACAGCAGGGCTTAGATAAAGCTTAGAGGGAGCAGGTTCCTCTGCGTGGTCCTTCTCTGCTTAGTACTGCACACTGCTTTGCTTCTTGACTGTCCAATGAACTCATGAATATTCCATGAGAGATTAAATTTTAAAACAAAGAGAACAAACCTGTTCTTAAGGATAGGCCTAAAATGTTTAAAAGAAAAAATTGGCTAGCCTAAGCTTGTAATATAACCTCTGGATGGACCCTCAAAAATAAGGCTATACTACATTTGCCTCATTATTTTAAATAGCTGAAGTTAGGTTATATTAAAATTAAAATAAGGGGAGGTAATAGATTGTTTTTTGAGAATAAAACCCCTTTTCATTCAGGATAGTAGGATTGAGCTGATTTAGTCTGATCTGTTTCTATCCAATCAACTTCAGCACAAAACTCGTGAGTAGACAAAGGCAGAAAAAGATAGAGCTGTGCATGTAGCTTGTGTTTGTCAGAAGAATTTTGCCTTTGTGAAGTATATTTCTAGGAGTGCTAGATGGAGTCTGAGATGTAAGAATACTTATTACCCTACAGAAAACATGTGACAAGTGCAGCTGGTAGGAAAACCACTTGCTTTGTGTTTTTTTTCCTAGGGAATTCAAACATTATTTATTCTGCTGAAGAATATAGTTAGAGGTGAGCAACTAGATGTAGTGTTAAAGAAATGCAAGTGTGAGGGGATTTCGTGGAATTTAACCCCAGTCAGCTGCTGAGCCCCACAAACCTGCTCACTTGCTTCCCCCTGATGGAATGGTAGAAAGAACTTGAAAAGTAAAAGCGAGAAAACTCCTGGATTGAGATAAAGACAGTTTAATAGGTAAAGTAAAAGCTCTATGCACAAGCAAAGCAAAACAAGAAATTAATTCACCATTTCCCATGAGCAGACAGATGTTTAGCCATCCCCAGGAAAGCAGGACTCCATCACATGTTACTTCAGAAGACCAAGAACTTAATTCCCAACCTTTCCTCCCTCTTCCCCCAGCTTTTTATTGCTGATCATGATGCCACATGGTCTGCAGTATTCCTTCACTCAATTGGGGTCACCTGTGCCCCCTCCCAACTCCTTATGCAACTCCAGCTTCCTCGCAGGTAGAGTGGAGTGAGGAGCAAAAAAGGTCTTGGCACTCTGTAAGCACCACTCAGCAGTAAGGAAGGGTCTCTGCATTAGCAACACTGTTTCCAGCACAAATCCAAAACACAGCCATGTACTAGCTACTGTGAGGAAAATTAACCCTATCCCACCCAAAACCAGCACAGAGGAATAGCTACATGGCTCTCCAGAGAAGCCAGTCCTCTACTTCACACAACTGTTACAAGATGCAGTCATACTGCCAAAGGTGAATGCCTTGATCCTAAATACTGAACCCTTGGGGGCTGTTTACCCTAAATTACTGTTGCTTCATTGATCTTTTCAGAGCATCCCTTCCACAGGGCCAGAATCGATATCTGGGTAGAGCTGCAAGTCTCAGGGCTTCTGTCTCTCTCCTGTGCAGTGGCTGCCTGTCCTGAAAGTCATCCTCTTGAGCCTGCACTTCAGGAAGTTGTGCATCAGACAGGGTACAGAGCTACTACAATTCTTCTGGTCCACAATTTGAAAGAAAACTTGCAAGCAGGTTGACTCTAAACCGTAAATCAGACATTTTCAGGTTCCATGACAGGAACCAGGTTTATTGTCAGAATTGAGTTTGTTCCCCAAACATAACATGTTTAATGACAGGTAGAGCCAGCAATGTTGAGAACGCAGGCAGTATGCTTAACATTAGTGTATTAGGAGACCCAGAACCGCTGGGAGGAATAATACACCAGGAATCTGGACAGCATTACGTGGAGCTTTACTGTGCTTTTGGTGGTTTGCTCACTGAAAGCTCAGTAGGTTTTCAGTGAAATATTTTATACTCCACCAATTCGTATTTTCTAATGAAACACTGTTTTATCACAAAATATCTCCATGGTTCTTGTAGTATACAATCTTCTTATACTGCTGTCTCAGCTTTATCTGGTGAACAGATAGTCAGAAAGGTAAAAGAAGCTCTTATGTCCGGATATATATTTTTTAAATTATTTTTTATTTGTCACATCTGGAGTTACGTTATGCTTGACTGTGCACTTGGGCTTTGCATTACCAACCCCAATGACTACTGCTTCCCAGATGCTAGTGCTGTTACCTTGAAAAGAATTAAGGTCTCATCTCTTTTTTTTGTTGAATACACACCTGGTCATAGCAGCTTAGTACCTGCCACAAAGGTCATCATTGCTGCAATAAAATGAACCTTCTTGAGAGTTCTGAGAAAAATAGCATCTTTATCTCTTAACTGTGATTTTTGTTTTGTTTTCTGATATTAGAAAACCTTTCCAAATGTGGTATCTTCAGACTGAGTATTTCTCCTAGTTTGAATTTTGTTGTTTTAAGCACAAAGTTGCACAGTCTGGCATTTGTGGGCTGTTTTCAATTGCTTGTGTTACCATCTTTTCAGACTTCTGTGCTTTTTGCTATTTATAACTTCAGGGACTCTTCTAATAACATCCTTATTATCTTCCATTAATGTCAGGAAATTACAGTTGCAAAACTTTGCTGATCAGCCCATAGGAAAGGCAGGACTCTTTGTAGCATAAGGGAGGTTTATCAGCCAATTTTAAAACACAAGTGCAGATTTGGAATTCAGGTATAAAGTTCCTTCTGATGTTTTGGTACCTCTGTTTATGTCCTAGTAAAAGCCCGAAAGGATAACACTGTTCTGAGAAAACAAGTACAATTTGAGTACTAGAGTCTAGAGTAATTTCTTTATGAACACATCATGGATATATATGCCCTTCCCAGCTAATATGGGTAGCTTTACAGTTTATTATTCTAAAGCTTGAATTTGTGATTGAATCCATCCCAGCTTGTCACATTATTGAGCAGCTCTGATGTTGTGCATGCTCTCAGTTCACAGCAAATAGAGGTCATTCAAGCTAGGTAAGCTAGCAATGAAAAAGGGTGAAGGTAAACTGCATTACTATGCACTTGTCATAATGCATATATGGACAGGTACTTGTAATCTGGGATATGATAAATTGCTAAATTGTAGTAATTTGACAATGTATTGAAGTCCCTAGAGTTGAACACATTTCAGTATCTCTGGTTTATATTTGAGGTTTTTCGGGCTTCTTTGTTAGAATGAAAAAGTGTGCAAATATGATGTTGGATCCCTTTTAAATATGACGTTAGTTCCTTTTAAAACAATACCTAAAATCTACATGGTTAAACTCCACTGGTAAATATAAAAGGAAAGTTTCTATTTATTTACAACACAGAATGTTTTGTTTTTCTAAAAATGTTGTGCTGTGACTTCATTTCTGATTGAAGTCCATCCTAACATCATGATTTTGAATTTCTAATAATAGAGAGGTTAACTTTCAAGAATTTCTTTAACATTTTATTGGAACCATAGTGATTGAACACCATGTTGAAGGCATAAAGTAATTAAAAAACTAATCAGAACAATTTAAAATCCAAATACAATTCAAGAATGTCTGTGTCTGAACTGTTAAATGAATAAATGTAGTATATTCATACTTTCTCTACCTTGATCAAGCAAAATGAGGATACAGAGACATGGATCTCCAGGTAGGAGCTTAGATACCTGGGTTTAAATTGCTAAGAATTAGTCTCCATTTCAGGATCGCTATTCCTCTCTATCCAGACTTATTTATATGTGGTTTTCCTTTTATTCCTATTAACCATCAGGTGTTACACAAAGTCAGGTACATTATAAGGATCTTAGGACTTACACAGGTGAGAATATGCATGAGATGAGATTCAGCTCTCATAAAACACCTTGCTTTTGAAACTGATATCATAAAACCTAGATTTTAATAAGAATGTCAAGTGAAAATGTAAGGGAAAGAGTTCTCGATTTTACCACATTTATAACAGTGTAACCTCACTGACCTAGGATTTACAATGGGACAAGGTAGACAAAAGCTATACCCCTTGTCTTTACTATGAGTAAAATATGCCCGGAAGTTTTTTTGAAGTTATATTCCTATGCTCTCAGTTTATCTCAGTACTTAGCAAGTAAAGAGTTAATTTTTTTAAAATTAATGTTTAAATAATGTAACCCAAGAAACATTAATATATTTCTCAATCAGTTGGCTATCGTTAATACTTTTGTCCTGTGCGTACTTTGCTTGTCATGACCACACATTAAGAAGTTCATTCTTCACTATCACTCAGTCACTACAGAGAATATTCTTATGAGTGACTAAAATGGCCTTTGAACCACAGAGCTCTCAGCTTGATTACTTCTGCAAAGCAGTTCGCTTTCTATAAAAAAGAACTCAGTGTGTTTCCTTTTTCCCTTCTTTTCAGAGAACATTTGGAGTTCAAACCTGCAATCACATTAGATTTAACCACTTTTTTTACCTTTTCCCAAAACTTGTACGTAGAACATGAGTTCAGAGCACACTGAAGAGCTACTCTTCAGGGCAGCTCTGAAACGCCACACACTTCTTTCCCTCTGGCTGTCCCCCTGAACATTTCTTTCATGGTGTATTGCATGTTTGAGTGATTGTGTGTCCTCTCTTAGAAATATTATCCTCTCCAACAGGATACTTTGTGCTAATTGGATGAAGTGTCTTTATGCTATGTATGATAAATTAACAAACAAGCTGAACCTTCCTTAATATTAAGAGAGGTAAAAGTTAAAGGAAGGAAAGATGAAGGTCTGCAATAATAAGCCTTAGGAAGAGCCTGACAGAGCCCAAGAGTGTAATATAGAACTGCAAGTCCCTAGAGAAGAAAAAGAAAACAAGAAAAAGGGAAGAAGGAAAAGAATGAAGATATGAGTAAGGGAAAGCATTATGAAAGCTGTAAATCAAATTTAAGACAAGATGATGAGCTTATAATACAAGACCAATCCTCATTACGACCAGAGTTGTCAAGTAAGGTGTCATTTTTCTTCCTTGATTCCAGTTTGTACCAGAAAGCACAGGAAAGAGGTATTTTCCTCATTTGATCTAAAACTATTATTTATTATAATATTTATAAAGCAATTCCAGCAATAAGAAACTGGCCACATGATATTCTTCATGTATAAAAAATAACTCTAATATATTTACAGCACATATATGAAGAAATAGCTTTCTTCCATTTGCAGACAACAGATTAATGCAACAGCCTCTTGTCTCAGTAAACAAACACAACAGAGACCAAAAATAAAGCTTATTCTTTGTACAAGAAAATCTAGATAAAAAAGTGTCACCCTCATATCAGTAGCTGTGTTGAAATCTAAGCTTCTCTGAGACTGATGCAGTAGGAATTCCTATTCTTGTCACATTTGTGGTCATGTAGATATTCTGGAAGATTTACTAGGATACATCATGACCAATCTCCCAGGGCCTTCTACAACCTTTTCTTGAAAAAAAACTGTAGAACTACTGGTGATACTTGAAAGAAAAGGTTTTTTCTGGTTGAAAACTGTCATTTCATTGAATACAATATTTTTAGGGACAAAAATGGACTTGATAAATCTCCAGTTTAAAAAACCTAACCAACAAAAAACCCTTCAGATATCTTTTTTAATGTTTTTGAAAACAAAAAAGTTCTTAGTTGCAAAATCTATAGCCCATCTATAATATATATATATATAATAATTAGAAAAATAACTAAAGAATTTGGTGGCATGAAAACACCTGATCTAGAATCTTCTTTTAATTACCAGTTGGCAAATATATATATACATTTCTATATATTTTCTTGAGAGAAGTAAAGAGGCAAAGACATAAAGACACAAAGAGAGAAAGAGCTAGAGATAGAGACAGAGGTAGAGATGGAGGTCAAAAGATAGAATTAAAGGCAAAATGTTGCATGATGAAAATTTTTCCAAGGTAGTACTATCATTTCCCTTTCTGAACAGCTCTTCTATGCCCTAAACATAAGAGCACTCCTTGATCTTGAAGGTAACATATCTGAATTCAGCTGTAGAGAAGACATAATCTCACAAGTATAAAGGAAAATTACATCACTTACAAAATACACTTAACATTCATTTCATGTTTGTCCCTGAAAATGAAACAGAGGAGGGATAAATTTGGTGGGTGGACACAGCAGACTGAAGGATGGAGGCTACCTATGACTGTGACATACTATAGAAACCACTGCTGGGAATCTGATGAGAGCAACCACCACACAGGCACGTGGCTCCTCACAGCTATCCTGAATACTTTTCTCTGCTCATAACGACAGTGAAGAACTTGTCTGGTTTACACTCGCTGCAAACAGAAATGAAAGCTTTGCCCCAAAACTCAGGTTTCAGACTACCAGGGCTGGATGTTGATTTTTAGGATATTAATGGAACTGTAAAGACTGCTACATCAACAGCCTAAACTGATAAAATGACTTTCAATAGGCTTTAAAAGGACTGGAGTGTTAACCTAGATGTGTGCGAATGCATGTAAGGGTGGAGAGAATTAGGGTCTAGCTTCTCATCATAAACAGGTAAGTCTCAGAGTATCTTCCCAAGGGAGATATTTGTTAAGAATTTGACTTCTGAGGTAATTGCATTCAACTGTATGTGCATTCCAATTGTACTTCAGAAATACTCTGTGACAAAGGTAATTTATGTGAAGAACAGAAATTTCTAATGGAGTGACAGAGAAGTTTTAGCCACCTAGCTCTGTGTTAAATTTTAATTTTTGATTGTGCCCAGGATAACTGTTCAGGTTGTCAGTCCCATGACCTCTCAGAGACCTCTGTTATCGGCAAAGGTAAATGTGTGGAGTTCTTGGCGGGCAGGCTTAAGGAAAGCGTAGTATTCAAAACAGCGCAAAACCAAAATGTTTTCCCAAAGAACAAGTTCAGAATAAATAAAATGGAAGTTGTACTAGAAGTGCAAATGAAAATAAAACTCACATATGATCAGATTTAATCACATTGACTAAATTAAGGAAAATCAAATTTAAGTGTCTTCAAGCACTAGTCCCCTCTTGCTCCTTTTGTCCCTCAGTGGAGGGAGGCTGACATCTCCAGAGAGAGAGCCTACTGAAGGCACAGCTTAGCAGACTCTCTGTTCAAAAGATTGAAACCCCAGCAATTAAGCTGCCCTAGTTACATGGAATTAATCCAGGATGACTCATCTACTTTTTTCCCATAGATGATAAAGGGTGTTCAGAGCAGGCAGTTAGGTCCTAATTGGACCCCTAAATCAGATACTAAAAAGTAAGCAGAATGAATATTCAAAACAGGAAACAACTCAAGCGCAACCACTAACTTCTGTGAAAAAAATAAACACTTCATCACGCTCATTAAATTGCCTAGTCATGCCTACATCCTTAAAAAAAATTTGAAACCAACAAGGAACGATAGATGACAGTCAGTCTCGGTCTTGCTTATCTTCGTGAACATCTGGATCACTGCCAGTTATTTCAGCAAACATACGTTGCAATAACAACATGAAATATGAGTAGGACTTTTCTTAAGAGTTAAATGAATTGTCATGATCAGGACAGGCCTGTGCGCTGATGCTCTTGCCTCACACTGTGATGTGAAGCAGCTCTGAAGTTGTAGAAAAAGCCATAAAAATATTACATGGCTGGTGTAAAGTCTTCCTGTGATGTTGCTGGTAAAGTTGCTAACCCACCTCTCTTATCTCCAAGAAAAACAACTTACTGTGGTGAGTCTGTGGTCCATCAGGCAGAGCCTAAGTCATTTAACCTGTGTTTCCACAGGGAATGCTAAGGACAAGTTGTCTCCAAAACTCCACAGCTTTACTTGATTGTATGTGGCCTTTAGACTTAGCTGTAACTCAGATAATGACAAGAAGCCTAGGTGTCCCAAAAGGCCATTTCTTTAAATCCTTTCTAGAAAAGTGTGTTGTTTTGTTTTAAAGGAAGTTGAAGTCCTGTCACATTCACAAAGATATCTTTATGTGTCGCTGGTACAGAAGGCAAGAGAACTAAACTCAACTCCTCTGTAGGCTCAAAAGGAGTCTAATCCACATCTTTCATTTTCCAAGATGACTAAATCACTAATCACAAGATTTCAGGCTTTTCTGGAAGTCAGGATGTTCCTTTGTTAAGTAAACTATTAACTGCTTTGCATATAGTTCATGGAAATATTTTTCGTTTTCTTTCTCTTTTCTTAATTTATTTTCATTTTCCTTTTTCTTTTTATTTCCTTTTTCTCTTTTCTGTAGAAAGTCTATGACACATATCTATAAGGTAAATATTTTCTTATTATTTTCCAGGAGGGAAAAGTTTTTAAAAATTTAAGAAACACAGTTTCACTCAGCTTAATCTAAAAAGAAAAAAAATATTCTTACAAAATTTATTTCCAAGGGAGAAACTAGTGACTTATAATTCTTGCAAGGAAATTTTTTGATGTTTTTCTTTTCCTTTGCTAGTTCAGCTGAGTGTGGCATTGCCAGCTTTTAGTATATTTGTCAGTAGCCTGCAAGTGAAAGCAAGGTTGTGCTGACAGTGCGGAATAGGTAGGAACTGGAGAAGAAGAAATTAACTATTAATCTAACTATAAAAGGATTTATATTAATATAAATGTCTGGTCTAATAAATAGAAAATATAGTCCAAACAGATAAAACTGAAATAAACATATTTTGAAACAGTGGATAAATAAGGTTTATTGTTATAAAAGAAATGCTTCTGACAAAGGAATGGGATTTCACAGTTTTAGAAAATTCCCCAAAGCCTTTAGCTTCAGAAGGAAGTAAACATTGTTAGGAAGGAAATTACAAGAGGAATATGAGAAATCAGCGGAGCATATCACTAGCACGCAAAGTTACATTCCTCACTTCTAAAAGAAAAATCCCTTTGCAGACTCACCAACACTGATGATCAGAGCTCACCGGGGCTTTCATCAAATTTATCCTTAACCCACAGAGAGAGAGCACTAAATTTCTGAGCACAGGGTTTAGGCAGAACTCATGTGTTTTGGTGTCCTACAAACATGCTAATTAAAGAGCCTGAACTATAAAAGGAGTAAAACGTTTTTTTTTTTTCCCTGATAAGAATACCTGAGAGGTGGGGATACTGTATTCCCTAACAGGATTCATTTGTTGACTTGAAGGAACTAAATAAACATCAAGTATCTTCAAAAACTACATGACAATGGCAAATCAGTATTTCAATCGTTCTACAATCTGCTTTTATCGAGTGCAGGTAAAGTGATATGAGCTTACAAAAAGATCGTGTCTTGACCTTTGTAGAACCAAGATCAGTCAGAGAAGTAAAAAGTTCACCGACCTATCAGCTCAGCCACCTATGAATTACAAACAAAAGGACAGCAGTGGCCACTGATAAGCAACAGCTCCCCCAACCTAATAAATTAGTTTGAAAGGATGCTGCTTATTGTGAATACTGTGCACACTGCCACATATTCCTGAACTTGTGTGGGAAGGAGTACTCCACGAGAGTATAAAGCATGGAGGATAGAGGGGCCTGTATCCTCAGAGAGATCCAGACAGGCTAATGTCAAGGTGTGATCCAGCTCTGGCCCCTAGCAAGGCTAAATAACATCAGTACTCTGCTAATGTGCTTTTACTAACTCTAATTCTGCAACCAGCTTTCTCTGAGCTGTGCTCCATTTCCTACTGTTGTTATGCTAAAAGAATATTTAAATATCTAGTGACCAGTGAAATGAAGAGGCAAAACAAAAAGTTCCAGTTATATTAGACAGTGAAGAAGTTCTTGGTCCAGTGTCTGCCCCAGGACAGCCCTGAAATTCAGTATAGCCACCGAGTATATTTACTTTGTTTTTCCCACCAGTGTTTGGTTCAACAATTTCACACATTTCGTTATGGGTGGACATGGCCTCACCTTCATCTGTGTACAGCTACTTCAACTCTTCCTCCTTTTATTGAATAGCTAACACAATTACTTAGTTCACAGGTATTTCAAACAGATATCAACTTACCTTGAAGTATCTAGGATTTTATGTATCTTTGAAATCTTTTAAGATGCTTGACAAAAGGTTTTAGTAATAATTAGTTAATAATCAATGCTCTGTGTCATAAACCACAGTCTGTTTGGCTAATGGCTGGTACTCTTTTAAGAGCACCAGCCTCAACTATTTACCTTGTAGGGACTTGTGTTCTTCAAAACAAAGGGCCCTGCTCTGTAAAGAAGGCATCAGATCTCAGTAGAGTTACTAAATAGCAATTATACCTTAACACGCAATTGTGTAAGGCACACAGCATGAGCGTGTGAGCATCTACCACTCAACTGTAAAATGGTAAATGAATTACAGGGAAAGACGAGTAAGGGGAGTAACATCCTAAATACTTTATAGTCCCACCATTTATTGCCTCGTCTATAATGAGGAGGAAATTAGTGGTCAGAGCCTGGATGTGCCCAATCTTACTGAGAATGGCAGCAATTCAGAAATGAAAAATTAGAACAATACAATTAATTAAACCATTCACTGATATGAGTAAACCTCCAGTACAAGTAATAGTGTTGCGATCTGCGCTGTGTTGGTGACACACTGTTAGAAAGAAATAAAGATTTCCCAGTTTACCTTACCTGGGCAATTACAACTGTCCCATAGACCAGCAAAGACACCAGTATTAAATATGTCTGGTTGAAACCAAGAATTCAATTCCAACTAAGTGTGCAAATATTGTCAGTGTCACATTAAAATTAAAGACAGAAACATTTTGAACTGTAGAAAAATAATGTTATTTGACAAAGTCAAAATCTTTTCTGGTTTTGTCTTCTGAAGTATATATTATGATTTCTGGAAAAATGAAGGAGAAGGAGATGATTCGACAGCGTATACCACAATATTCCTGTTTCCAATTTGTGCTTTTACAATCTGAATAGGTGGACAACAAGATCAGTCAAAAAATTCTTGTATAATCATGCTTAGAAGGTGGTGATTAATGGGACCTTCTCTACCTGGAGCTTGATAACAAGTGCAGTACCACAGAGCTTTGTCTTGGGACATCCTATTTAATATCTTTGTGAAGGATCAGAGTGCACTCCCATCAAATTTGCAGATGACATTGCTCTAAGAGGACTAGTAGATGGACTGCAGGGCTCCAATGCCATTCAAAAGGATCCAAGACATACTGGAGGAGTGAGAGAACAGAAATCTAAAGATCGATAAAGAAAACTCAGGAGTTTCTCACCTAGGCAGGACAAACCCCCGCAACAGCACAGGCTGGTCACTGACTGCCTGGGAAGGAGCTGTTCAGGACAGCCTTTGAGGGTCCTGCTGGGCACCCAGGCTGAACCTGGGTGCATAGGGTTCCCTGGAAGCAAGGAGGTTAGCAGTAACCTGGACTGTAATAACACGGCAGAGCCAGGAGATACAGGGAAGAGACTATTCTCTATACCACACTTGTTGAGTCATAGACACAGTGCCCCATACGGGGTTCTGCACTACAAGGAAGACATTATAAAACTGTAGAGTTCAGTGGAGGACATGAACATGATGGGAACAGGCACACTTATCAGGAGACCTAACATCAGCCTCCAGTGAGCAAGGGGAAGCTCTGTAGGAGCTGTAGCTGAGCTATTCACAGCAGCGCATTGAGGGACAAGAGACAATGGGTAGAAATTGAAGCAATAGAGGTATAGACTCGAGAAACTTGGTCAGGTCTCTCACGGATGTTTGTTGCAGCAAAAGGTTGTTCTAGAAATGTTCTGAGGTCCCTTCCAGCCTGTATTATACTGTGATCATATGATTCTCTAATTTATAATGTGAAAGAAATGCACACAGTTTTGTTATAAAGAAATGAGAAATCAAAATGTTCACTTTCAATTAAGAAATGAAACTTTGTTGGTTTTGAAACATTTTTTTTTTTATTTCAATCCATATTTCAGCAAAATCATCCAACTCCTGGAGGAAGTTTTGATGCTTATGGAGCAGTGAAGTTGGATGGAGAATGGACCTTTAGGAAATCTTCAAATATTTCCTGCAGGAATTATTTACATCAGGAGAAAGAACCTTAGTTTGCTGAGTGTTTTATTGACATAGATTGGAAGCGATCACTGCATGAGAAAGCTACTAATCTTAAAGACACATGGGAGACAAAACAGGGAGAGAGAAGTCTGATAGGGGACATCAACATAGTTAAGATTTACCTTGTCTCTGCATAACTTGTCTGCATGCTAGTTGCATTACTTAGGGCAACATGACTCTGAACTGGTAGTTTCAGAAATTGCCTGATTTTTTTCTGGAGCACATCTGCTAGTTCTTTATGAAAACTCTAGGCAAACATAAAGAGGAAATTCACAGTCCAGTGCCTAGAACTCTTTTTTCTTTCATACAGCCAGAGGTAGGGAAAACAAGACTTTGAGATCTCCCTGTTTCCTGCTTAATTTACAATGCCACAGAACAAGTGCATTCACAACGTGAAAAACAAGATTTGCTTTTGGTAAAAGGATGAAAGAGCCCTACCCTACTCTTAGTCTTTCACCACTTTTCTTCAGAGCAGAGCCTTCTCCACAGTACCTTTCTGTCTCCTGTTGGAGCTGATTGGTAAGAAAAGCATTCCTGTGCCTGTATGGGAACAAGTTAAAAGAGTCACATTCAAAACATCAATCGAATGGACTGTTCAAAGAAACCCATTTAGAAACCTATGTTATAACACTGTTTTTCAAACAAAGTAGAGAAGGTGGTTTCCTCCTTTGACAGTCTCCCCTGCAGTCACAAAAGAGGAGTCTGTACTTCCACATTTTTAGAGGGCTTTTTAACCCACCTATCTTAGATGGTTGTTTTAAGATGAAAAATACTATTATTTAAATACCTCTGGAGTGTTCTCGTGCATTTAGGATTTATTGATGTAGTCAAACACATAAATGAAAAACATCTTTTCAATTATATTTGTTTAGCTAATCTAAGTCTGTGACTAGTGGTTTTGACCATACGCAGTGGGAATCATTTAGGAGTCTGCAATAGCATGAGATAAATACAAGCAAAGAGCTCAGCATCTGACAGACCTGTACAAATATATCGCTCACTTTTCTTCAGAAGTGTCCGACTTGTCTTTGTGCCTTAATCAATAAACTTCTCAAATGATTAAACAAGTTGATTTGTCCATTGGTTTTAGAACCTGTCCTTGCTCATAACTTTTCAAAGTCATGTAGAATTTGCATGTGATATTATATCATCCTCTATCAGGCTTTTTCTTTCCTGCAGGAAAAGTTATCTGTTGCCTAATAGAATCTTTATTTAGTAACAGATTATGTGACATTACCAGTGATTTTGACAAGGTTTTCTTATGCAGACCTGGGGTTTTTTTTTGTTGTTTTTCTTGTTTGGTTAGTTGGTTTTGGGGGATTTGTTTGTTTGTTTAAGGTTGGTTGGTTGCTTTTTGGTGGGGGTTTTTGTTCATATCATTGGTTTTGTTTCTTCCTAGTTCATATGTAGTTAGCACTGAATGTATGTATGCCTTAGTTCTTCATTATTGTGTAGTATTTTAAAGAATCACTATGGTGGGTTGACCCTGGTAGGAAGCTAAGTACCCACCAAGCTGCCTGCTCTTTTCCTCATCAGTGGCGTGATGAAAAGAATTGGAAGAGCGAAAACTGAACGTTTGTGGATCAAGATAGAGTTTTAGAAGTGAAGAAAAGCTGAGTGCACACCAGCAAAGTGAAAAGGTTTTTTTTTTCTTTTCCTTTCCCATTAGTAGGCAAAAGTCTAGCCACTTCCTGGAAACCAGGGCCTCAGCACACTTGACAGCAGTTTGGAAAGATAAACACTATAACCACAAACATTCCTGCTTCCTCCTCATTTCCATGGGCTTTCACTGATGAGTTGGATGTCACAGGGTATGACCATATCCCTGTGAATGTTTCGAGTCAGCTATCTTGGCTGTGTCCCCTCCCAGCTCACTGTTCACCAGCAGCCTACTCACCATGGGCAGAATCAGAAAAAGAAAACTACCGTGCCAGCATTGTACAGACCCAGTATAATGACTCAATTTCTTTTTCCAAGAGAAACAATCAATGCAAAGGTAATACAAGCACAGAGTCAATTGGTAGGAATGTTGAAATGGTTGGGAAAATGCAGCACCATAGAAACTGAAGTAATAGTATAATAACTTATATCTGATAAGTCTCTCTAATCAGGTCAGGCTGGAGAAATCTGAACAATCGTCTTTCCCAAAGTGCTGAGAGTCTTACAAAATTTATCTGGTATATGGCATAAATTCTGTGATTATGTTACACAAAATAAGGAATTTTGGAATTTGACTGTGTTACTCATTAATAACAGCTATCTGAATCTTTTAGAGCTGCTGTAACCATGATGATGAAGTGATATAAACATGTTAGATTTGTAATAAAAGAAGTATCTTTTATTAGACTAGGTAAAACAGAGAAGCTTGCAAATAAATACAATCTTTCTTCCAGCTGTCCTTGGTGTAGCCAGGTACTTTTTTGGTTTTTTCAATTTTTTCAGGTATAAAAGTAAATTGAAAAGAATAACAATTTATACAGCAATATATCTTAGACTTAAACAATGTATATAAATAATTGGCATAGGGCATTTAGATGTACCACTTCACTGTTTGTTAAACTGTTGTACTAGCAAAGTCTATGAAAAATTTTGAATCCATTCCTCTTGTCACCATGTTCTAGCAAATATTTGGATGTAAATCCCACTTCTACCACATTTTCCTCTGATATATTTATTTTCTGCCTTTTTTTTTTTTCAAAGATAGGTTAGATAAAGTCTGCAATCATCCTACTAAGTCCCATTCCTTTGATTCTGTCTCTGTAACATGCACAGTATAAAAAAAATAAATTACTTAGTTTAGGAGTTTGAAGTACACCCTGGGGTGCACTTGCATGAAGGTATGTTAAAATTCTTACATTCCTTATGAGATCCAGGGCTAATACTTGGGGTTAAGAAAACCTGTAAGCAACAGGAAGTCTAAAACTTAAATTTTGGAATGTTATACCTTAATTCCCTCTGTGAATCTATCTTCAAGAGATTAGATGATTTTTTGAACCCAGATCTTCCAAAATGTGGTGTAGAGAGTCTGTTCTTAGTACAAAACATGTCAAAATTTATATTAGAATATATTTATTTCCATAAATTAAATTAGCATGTAAGAGGAATATTGGAACTCTTTAGCCATAATACATAGTATTTGAGCAGTTTCATGATCTTACTACAGGACACTATGGGGACATGTAAACCAATTTCAGCAATCATGATATAATTAAAAAGAGATAAGATCTTCAAAAAGATTTTCTTTTTTAGATAGAAGAAATTGCATTCTTAGGAAAGAAATTATATCCAATAGGAATAACCCGATTCTCATAAATGCAGGAAAGGAAGAAACTTAAATTCTGAGCCTTTAAGAGAATGCACAGCTCTGGGAAACCCATCCTATACTGTCTACCACAAGCAATGGGCGTGAGATGAGAGAGCTTTCAAGGACATAAATACTTGAAAACAGAGCACTGGAGAATGTTCATAGTTTCTCAGAGCTGACTGAGGAAGCCAGTTCAGGCTACAATTGTCAGGAAAGATGACTACCTTTTGATAATTTTACATGTATATTTTATCTTTCTGATAACTCTGTACCTCTTTCTGTTACTCTTCAGGGGGCAGACCGTGGGGGAACCAGGTTGGGAGTGGGCGGGAGTCAGTTTGTCCACATTTCTGATTATGGGGTAAAAACCTGAACTTTTGAAACACAAAGAAGATGCTACATTTTACAGAATCCTTGTTTAAAGGCTCAGCTTCACAATGAAATTACCACAGCAGTGCAATAAAGAAACTTTACGTTGTTGGATAACTGTCCTTATGTATGCTTTGGGCATAAACCAAGCAAATGCACAGGCATGCTTACAAGACCTTTTTTGTTATGGGACAGAAGAAATTACATTCCCTTGCATTTGTCATAGATTAAATGCCCAGATGTAGATAGCATAGAAAGTGCAGCAAATGAGTCCCATGCCCAGACATAGATAGCACAGTAAATATGAAATTATCAAGCTATGATTGCTCGATGACAGGTCTGTATCTTGCATATTAGGGCTTCCCCTACACTGATTCTAATGAAAACTTTATTAAACAATTATCTCTTTTATGCTCTACACACTTTCCTGGACATTACAGAAGCTGTAATTTCTTAAGAACAGTGGAATATTTTCCAAAGGAGCAATTCTTTTTATGTCTTGTTTTGCCCCAGCACCTGGATAGCAAAAGGAAATTTCATATTTCTTTTTTAGGATTGACATAAGGTCCTGCTTGCTAAGCAGTTTATAGAAGTTTTATGTGCTTTATATCCTGCCATTCCTTTTGTTCTGAAGTCCCTTCTGCTCTTCACCTTTTTTGCACACCTCACCCCCACCCACATTTCTCTCAATTTCAACATATACAAAAACCTATTTCATAAATGAAAACAAGTCCCAGCTGTCACAGGCATTTAAAGCATGACCAACATTTTTCACAGACCCTAAAGTCCTTCCCCTGGGATCCTTGTTCAATCTATTATTGAAAAAAAAATGATAAGCATGTTGTGTTTGGGTTTTTTTCTATTTTACCTTTTGAAGTACAGTTTGATATTTACATCTACTGCATATCTGATAATGCTAGAAAGGTTTTTTCCTCCCTCTCTTTAAGATGACTTCCCATGACAATATGTTTGAAGCATCAATAATGCTACATCTTTTGTCACAGTGAGTACAAGCATGCCTCTTTTCGTCTATTTTTAATCATTCATTGTGAATAATATCTGAATTCTGAGAAGTGGTCTAGGAGGCAATAATATGAATTCTAAGAATTTGTGTTTATAATCATGTCAGTTCCACGCAATTACTTACTGCAATAAGGTGTATGTAAAGGCACTAGATAATGCACTACAACCTATAAAGTCAGAAGGAATAATAATTTAAAAACCACCAAAAAGTCTCTAGAAAAGGAGACATGGGTTTTAATTTTTTTTTGTTATGACCATGGACAATGCCTATTTTTTTACATAAACATGATGAAATCTTCAAGAAAGAAATGATGACATTTTTAGTGTAGCCTACAGACATATTTTTCTATGTTATCTGCTATTATCACACATCTCTTTCTTTCTCAACTATGAGATGAATTGTGCTTCTTCATAGAAATTTTCTAAATTATGTGCGTGAAAAAATACAATACTTTTAGATTTAGACAAAAATCAAGGACAACACTTTTACTTTAAGCAACTCAGTGCAAAAGCTGCTTTTATATGTTAATTGTTTAATATACTGAAACACAATCAAAGGTAAAATCTCCAAAGGAGTTAATTTCCTTGGATGATTATGCTTCCTTTTCTTGTACAATGAAATTATTTAACCAATTGTTTATGTCTTGTTTCACTGAAAGAAACATTTAGTAATACAAACTTCTGGTATGAAAATTAATAAGAAATATATATACATATATTTTTCTTGGTTAAATGAAAGAAGGCAAATATTTCTGTATGTATCTTCTCAGTAAGGAAGAAATTTTCATTGATTTTAAGGCCAACATGTCACTCACATATTTCCCCCTGTTGCTATAAAATATTGTAGTTCTAATGCTAGTGTCTCTCACTCACAATATCATCTTCTATAGCCTCCATATCTTGTTCATTTACTACTTTTTCATCTAAGACAATCGGTACATTAAAGTATTTATTTGAGTGATCAGTCAATGATCTGCACTAGCAAATCTCGACCTTTGAAGAGTTTGACCTTGAAAACATTAAACGTTTCCTGAGATGTGTGATTCTCTAAAACTCACCAGGAATTGATAAAATGTGCAGTCATTATGAGGAAATTCTTAAAATTGAACATACAGACTGAAAACATGGTTCTTCTTCTACTGTATACTCAGATAATGAAATTTCTTCCGATATGGCTAGGTGATGGTTGCAAAGTACACTGAGATACTTAAGTCTATTAAATACCATTGTGGTAGCTTAGTCTGAATTCATAGGTAGTTAGACTTTTATAGATTTACATTTTGACTTGGGTGGATCAGTTCTCTTCCTTGCATTCCCATTCTCAAATAAAGCTGAATTTGCCACCTACCCATTTCAACATGACACTACAGGTATTAGCTAGCTCATATTTGAAAAATGTTTTAAAGGTGAAAACTTTTGTATACATGATTTCAATGTGAAATCTGTTACTACTAAAATACACATCTGATTTTTTAAATCTTTCTAGCCTTAAGGTGTCAGTAGGTTCCAGGAAGGTCAGCTTTAAATTTGGCACTCTGAAATAGCTTTTTTTAGAACCACACATCTTTAGAAAGCTCACAGAAATGCCTACTCACCTTGTCATTTTTAAGGAAATAAAAGAGACTCAATATTCCTAAAGGGCTCCAGTAATTTCTGAGCAAATTATTTTGAGGATAGATTACTCAACCAAAGATTTATTTGATCTTTTATCTGAGTTCACCACCAAAATCATGTTTTCTATGGTTTTCAGGGTGCTTGGGACCAGGTCCTAGACGTTCAGAGAACTCAAATGTATATGCAAAGATACATGCATGTGCACTGCATTAAACTACCAAAATAAAGCATTCTAAGCAAATCCTAGAACAGAAAGAAGATACCAGAAATTAACTACATTAATGACAGAGAAAAATTATGTTTGGAAATTGTTTTAACAGGTTTTTTTTAGTTTTTACCTATCTCTGAAATTCAATGATTAACCACAAACTATCAAAAACGAACAAATAAAATTGTTCAGACACTATTTAGGGAGGGGACATTGAGACGAAAACCAACATAAATGATCTGGTATCCATTGTATTCTTAGTTTGAAATACAATTCATTAGTAAGAATGAAATTTGATCATATTTTATTATATTAATGTTGACAATATTAGTTCGAAAAAAAATCTGTTTAATAAAACCATACGTTTGTGATAAAGTATGTTTATTTAAAGGCTCTTTGAAGAGAGGAAGATCTTTGAATTTTGGATCTATATCTGTATACATATTATGTATAAAACCTAAATAGTGAGCTTATGGAGTCAAAATTTGACCAAACTAATCTGAACTCTGTGTTTTTCAAAATGTCAGCTGGTGTAGAAGCATACAATTAAGGAGCTACATTAAATTTCAGATATTAGTGTAGTGCTATCTGTTACTAATTCAACTTTTATGGGCACTATAGGAAAGTTTTATTTCTAACACGTTGCACATATAAATTACTTACAAATGAAAATTACCTAAGTACTGCTTCTTACAATGCCTTTAAGCATTTTAAGTCTGAAATAAAGAACTCTGTTAAAGGAAATAGCCTTTTTTGGTAACAGTCTTTTATAGTTATTTATATAGATTTTAGACCTATGTGGATTTGATTTAATCATATGGAGATTATAGTTGCACAAAAGGTGACCAGCAGTAGAGCAGTACACATATATCATAAGCTATTTTAAATTCCCTTGTATTTTGGGTCTACTTCCTTTAGCTATTGAAATATGAGTACCTCAAAGTACATGTAATACTTTATCCTTTTCTTAAGGTAAGGTCACTTGTGTTCAGTAGAAAAACCTCACAACTGTTCTTTTTAAATCTATTGTAATGAACACACTCATGTACTAGTAAAGGACTTAAAGTGCACCTTTTTTAAAGAACAGTTTTCAAGCACTATAAATGTAAACCTATTCTACTGGAATAAAAGAGACAAAATATTGGATAGACAAAGTTTGCAACTTCTATACCAGAGTAACACTCCTCTATTGAATACATCAATACTACAGGAGAGATTTCAATGATCAAATAAAAAAGTTAAGGCATCGACTAAGGCAAAAGCAGAAGAAATTAATAGAATACATCTTGATATTTAAAAATAACTGTTCAATAATAATGTACTTGCCAACAGATGTTGATAATATATTTTCCTTCTCCAAGCAGCTGTTCCATGCAGTCACTGATGGGTTTCACAGGGTCATCTACTTTGGGTCATTGTTTTCCAGTTTGTATTAGATTGACTGATGAACAGTCACTCTCTAAAAGTCCTGGTCTGGTCATGGACCTTGATTCAGGATCAAATTGGTCATTAGGTAGCTATATTTCACTTTTTCAAGTAGAACTCCTTTCCTCTCTGATAATACCAAATGCCTCCATTTTTCTATAAATATTGGACAGTATCTCCTTATCTCTGAAAATCCAACAGCCAAAATGCAAAAAGAAAGCCTACTATTATAAAAATTATAAACTACTATTTTTATATATTGAATATGCTCCTTACACTCTATATAGTGAATTTTTCTACTTGGTTATTTTAATTGGCCAGTTCCCAAGTGTGTATCCTAATCATGTATTCAGGTTTGAGTTATTAGCAGTGCCTTGTGTTCAGCAAATTCTATGCATTTCTAAATATATAATATGACTTGATTTTTTAGTACTATTAGCTAGCACCTAATGTCTTCAGTTGCACAGCTGTAATAAATTAGACCTAAGGTTTGTATGGCACTGATTTACAGTACTGTAGGAGGGTAGAAAACTTAAGAAGTTCTGCTTGTTCTGTAGTTATTTGTAGAATTGGATGGAACGAGTGTATTCTTAAGGTATTGCACTTTCATTATTTTCAGTTTTATGGTCTCATGAAGGTTCTGGTTTTGTATCAGGCAATCATAATCATGCCACATTAATGTTTTTGCTTCGGTCTGATTAGCACTCCACATTTGCCTCTGACAACAAGAACTCCATGACAACTGTTCACACAAGAGTATAACTATCCACATTTTTTACATAATCAAAACTTTAGTCCTATTATGGAAATAGCCAGAACTCCTCCTGTATCACAGCATGCAGAAAACAATCTGTCTAATAGTCATGTTACAATTTCTGCAGTAAACTTCTGTGATGATCAGTAAAATAATCAGAGCTTCTTTTCTATAACTGAAGAATTTAGATTGTAATATTAATTTCTTACCTGTGTGATAATTGCAGCATAGAATCAAATACCTACAACATCATCACTATTTTGGGCAATGCCAGAGGTGCATTTCAGGCCCTTATATATATTTTTATACAATTTCCTAAACAGAAAGAGATTAATTCCTGTCTTAGAGAATTCCATGGCACCAGTGTACACTATCCAAGTTTCTTCATCAACCCTTTATTCCTGCATAACTCTGTGAAATCCATTTCTATGCAGCTCTATGACAAACGTGTGCAAGACGTGCTTTTCACTAACACAAAAATAACTGAAGTTTATTCACTGTGAATGGAGAAAAAACCAAATCTGTATCAGAGAGATATATCCAAGGCAACCATATGGAATCACAGAATTACAGAATGGACAATAAAAGGAATCTCTAAGATGGTCTATTTCATCACCCCTATGCAAAACAGTGTCAGCTAGAACAGGTTGCTCAGGCCCTTGCTGATTCAGGGGAGATGGAGACTCCACAACTTCTCTGAGAAATCTATTCTAGTGTTTTGAAAACATCGTAGAGACCTTGAGTGATCCCCATCTTGGCATAGACATTATTCTTTGACACACAAAACTAGTGTCCAGTGTTAGAGCATGCAGACATACACCTGTGAAGGAGCAATAATCAGGATGGGAGTGGTTTCAGGAGTGAAAAAAGTCATACAGCAATTGAAAGGGCTGTAAAGTCATTACATGGACTTTACAGATATCATGTGTTTACAAATATATACATTGTATGATTCCCTGAGATTTATAATACCTGGGCTTGCCCAGGCATGCCTGCTCCCTGCTTCCCTGCTTTCCTCTCTGATTGGCTGAAGAAGCTGCAGAGAGGAGACAGCTACCATTCACCCTTTCCTTCCCCAGTTCCTTCCCCGTTCCTCCCTCTTTACCTGTGTCGCTATCCCGATTCGTTTCCCTGGTTGTCTGTCTCATGCTCCACCCCATTTTCTGGTACATTCCATACCAGAGCTCATAAAAACCCTCGTGCACCCCCATTAAACTCGGCATTTCATAGCAACCTCAAACCTCATTGGACCCCTTTGTGCAGTGCTGCAGCTACGGACTATAGCACACACCCATACTCAGCTGCAGAACCCCACTGTGCCACCTCTACAAACATCAGAAGTCAACGTCCATCTCTGATGTACAGAGGAACACAGCTCTGAGCCAGGCAAACTCCTGCTTCTTTTCTTATACAGAGAGCTCCACCTCTGTTTCTTCATACACAGCCACAGTGTCTACCCCTACCACAGGCAGGCCTCCTTTCTAATACCAGGGCAGTTTCTATGTCAGTAAGACTGCGGCATGTGTAGAAAGAGACACGTCTACATTTCTGTGGCCCACACAGATTCCATGAAAATTGTGGGAGGCATGTCCAAAGGCACAGGGGATGTGCCAGGGCAGTGGGCCCGAGAGAGCATGCGCAGGTCACATATAACTCTATTGGCTGAAGAAGTCACATGGTAAACAGGGATATAAGGAGTGGGAATTTTGAAATAAAGCCTCTTTGTCCACACCACCACGAGAAGTGTTATTATTCCTTGTCATACAAGGACCGCCTCTACTACAAAAATCACGTTCATGTTTGTTGAGAGGACAATGTTGCTGATAACCATCCTTTAAACATACCAATCTGGCCAATTTCATACCTGCCTTATTTTATGCTTATACACTCCATATCTCACCAATTTGGCCTTGCTAAACAACTTTGACTTCTCTTACCAAGGCAATGACCAACAAGTTCAGCACAGAGGGCTACAGAGATTGTCAGGAGTGTATGAAATATAAGCAGCTGAGATAAATCATTTTCTTCAGCCTTAAGAAGAAAAGTAAAGGAAAGAAGTTACTCCTGTCTTCAACTCTTTGATGAGAGAGTGTAGAGAAGGATTCTTCTAAGTTCTGTTCAGTGGTAGGAGGAGAAGTAAAGAACAGAAGTTGGAAACTTGGAAATATTTATTGGATATATAGAAAAATGTTGTTGTTGTGAGTATAGTCTGCCACTGACAGAGATCTCACAGGAAACTCCACCCTTGCCATTATTCAGGAGAAGGGTTTGAGCAACCTGCTTCAGACAGACCTGCTTTGAGCAGGTGTTGGACTACATGACTTCTGGAGGACCCTACATAGTACCATGATTCTCTTATGTCTGAAGATTCACAAAATTGTGATGGTCAAAATCAGGTTTGTTTTCAGAACCTTTCACATAAGAGTTCTTCATGATCCCAAAAAGACTTATAAGCATACTTTTGTGTTACAGAATTTGAAAATATCGCTGACTACTTTACAGTCTTAATTTATAGTACTTTGAATGGAGTTTGTCTTAACAGTTGACTTACTCCCTCAGTTTGTCATAGAAATATCTGGTTATTCTTGAAGCATGTATATAATCTCTTTGGACTGTTCTCATTTTTAAATGGTAGTAGTAAATTGCAAATAATATGACATAAATCACAAAGCGGTGTGTGTTTTGTAGCTTGCAGTTCAATATACCTGGATTCTTTCATTCTGATCTTTGAAGAATTAACGGGTTTGTTAATCATTCAGGGTATGGGAGAGAAAATGAGTAAACAGGTATGAATTCAACCTCACTGTTTTGCCCTCTGATATGTTTCAGAAAAGAGTGATTTCCTTATGCAGAGGAAATATTTTGCACTTTCACTTTCTAGCTAAGCTGTCATTAGACGGAAAGTTGGTATAGGATAGTAACCTCCAAAATGCAAAAAGAAACCAACACACTAGGCGGGTTTCCACTGAAACTTTGCAAGTCCTTCTAAAGTCTGCTATAAAATACTTCCTGACTCTTTAAAAAAATTTACCTAATGCCTTGCTCCAGCCCTTCCATTTTCCAAATTTCACCATTGGAAATACAATGGTAAATTCACAGATTTCAAATAAGATTAGAAGTCTACCATTTTCTTCAGAACTGCAAATGAAGAGCCTAATCCAAGTCTCTTTATTCTAAATATTTCCCTAGCTGGTCACTTAAAAGAGTCCTCAAGAATTTCACCATAAGAAAATTAAATGTATTGGTTTATATGTTATTAATGTGTCCCTGCAATATCTTTTGAAATTGTATAATCATAGATATTGCTCAGTTCTTAAAACTGTTTAAATATATCTAGAACTGTAGAACAATTTTCTTTAGGATTTAGAGATACAGGTTTGTGAGCTGTGGTGTGTTTAACTAAGCCTTGCTTTTTGAAAAGAAAAACAATAACAACAACAAACCAAACAAACAAGCAAAAAAACCCAAACCAAACAAATAAATGAGCAAAATATCCCCAAACAAAAACCCCTAGACACAAAAAATATTCCATTTTCCAAATTCATGTTAGTATGCATCACATTCACTATTTTCTTCCTTAGAACTTTTGAATTCAAATCCAGAATTTTCACAATGCAGACTTGCAGATATTTTATGTATGGGCTTTTTTTGTTCGTTTTGGATTGGGGTTTTTTGTTTCTTGTTTTTTTCAAGATGGAAATTAATTTTGATGGAATAGTTGTCCCCTGCATCTGTGCATTCTTTTATTGCTAGCTGAAACTTCCAGAGGTATTTCCTCAGTCCTAAGAATAAACTATGACCTATTTATTCTTCTTTTTTCAACATCTGAACATTCTGTCTTCCACCTTCATTTATTACATATTCATATGCTTATGGAACACATTAATGGGAGTACAGGTGGTGCTTTTAATTCTTCCTACCTTTGCTGAGCCAAGAAGCAGCCTCTGTGCAAGCAACACCTTTGGAAGCCGAGACATAAGCATGCTTTTTCAGTTGCTGACTTAGTGTCAATTAAGCAGCTGAACCAGATGACTGGCTGCATATAGATGTATGGTAAAATAATGAAGGCTTTAGAAGCTGTTAAAATGTGACTATATTTGCCAGTGGGTTTACTATGCTGTACAGGTATTATGCGATGTGGAGCATTCTCTCCTCTAAGCAGTGGAACCCGAAAATATACAGGGAGGCATTCCACATTCTGCAGGACCAGTCAATACAGTCAGAAATAGTCTCTAGCTGTTAACACTCACAGAAAATGCTGTTACGGAGGAAAGACACAGGAAAGGCAAGTTCCTTCCACATCTAATACTCCAGCATGTCAGAGATGTTTGAGATCTAGTTCTGGCAATCAGACTAAACTATGCTTCCTTTGACACAAAATTAAATTGCCCTAGAGCCATAGCTAGAGAAAGTAGGTTTCTTTCTAGGATAAAAATATACATTAATAATTCTGTTGACAGCACTTAAAATATGTTCTATCACTGGGCTTAGTATACAAAACCTTAAACCTGCGAGTATTCACACATGCTTGAGGTTCTTCATATGCCTAAGAACCTAGATAATTTGTGGCCCTAAGCATGTGGCTGGGTGATGGCCCAAATAGCTTAATTAACTATTCTTAAAATTAAATATTCTAAAAATACTTCTAATTGAAAAATTAAGAAATAAAATCAAAGTGCTAACACTTTTTGCAGCATAAAACCCCCCAAAGCTTTATCCACCATCATCAACTTCCAAGACTCTCTTCCTAATTTTTCCTTACTTCTCCCAGCCACTCTCTCACAACCGCTCTTAACCCTTCCAGCCTTTGAAGCTACCACTGAGTTTTCCAGATCCCTCAGAGACCTCTCTCACCTTTCTTTACCCTCACAGCTCCTCAAACCCCATTGTTCTTTTCAGCCTTGATATTTTACCTCTGCCAACCAAATTTCAGCTCTTTCTTCCTCTCTTTCAGAGTCAGCTCTGCCACCTCTCAAAAACTGAATTTAATCTGTGTTTCTGATGAGCCCTGAACTGATGAACAGAAAAGAAAAAAAAACCAAGGGACATAAAAGAATAAAATAGAGAAAAAGTATATATATATATATATATATATATATATATATATTTTCAAACAGATACTAAAGGATATTATATAATAGTCCTCAACTTTTTGGTTTATGGAGCTATATTACATTATTGTATATTGATGAACAAGTAAATAACTCAGACTTTTCCAGGGATTCATCTATTAAAATAAGACCTTCCTAATGACATATCTTATTACTTTTCTATATTTCCTCACAGTCCTGACTGTAACAATCTTTTTGGTAAAAGTGTCTTATCATCAGCATTCATGCAATCCTATAAAATTTTTACCTTTTTATATTGAGGAGTTGCCTAATTTATGAAGAATGATGTTGCTGTCTGAGGCTGCATAAGTTTGGTGACACTAATATGGCTCTTTAAGTTTGCAGACTAGTTTGGTTTTGCCTTAGGATAATTAATTGAAACTTAGAGTCTAAAATTCAGGTTTTTTCTTGTACAGTTTTCTTGTACAGTTTTCTTGTACAATAATTTTCTGACACATATTTTTAAATGCAAGATTTGACAACTTTTAACAGGTGGGAGGTTTTTTCTCTTCTTTCAGTTCTGTCTTTTTTCTCTTTAAGCATACTTTGAATTTTTTTCATCTACTTTGAGATGTCATGGTATATATAAGTAAGTAATTTTCATTCATTGTTTGTCTCAGACTTAATTCTTCCTTTTAACTGTTACTTTTTTAGCCATTCTCTAAGTACTTTCAATAGCTGAAAAATAATCTGGACTTTTGACTTTCTACCCTAAGCTAAATAGCTGCATATTTAGGCAGTAAATCATTTAAAGAAAATGTGTTAATATTTGATGTACAAAACTATGAAGAAAATGTAAAGAATTTCTTCTCTGAGTAGCTTAACTGTAGAAATGTGTGAAAAATGAGAAGACAAAATCTTAACTAGAGTGGAAACAGTGACATTTCTTCACTGGAGAAGAGTCTGAACAGTGAAAATGAGCCTTCTCAAACTCTTGTGACAATTACAATTGCAATTTTACGAGTTCTGGGAAATGTGATCAATCCTTACTGAAGACATGAATCCTGTTAATTATCTGGAAGGAAAGAAAAGAGTCTGCTTCTTATGGCTGCTTCAGTACTACTTTCCACTCCTGCTTTTCTAAGTGTCTTAATTTAGAAGATGCATTCCGTCTGGTATCACAGAATAACTTGCACACCTTCATAACAGACCATCTGCATGTGTTCTCCTTTAGCTTTAGTTCTAGACACAGTATCACATATTTCTCATATTTCTTGTCATTTCCATAAAACAAAATTTTGTTTTATCCTGACCCAGTTCCATCTCTTTTTTGAAAGTTTCTCCTCTGTTGTCTTGGACCTCCAGACTTTCCATATTTTGCTTATTAACTCTTCATGAGTCTTCAAATATGACCCTGTGGCTTCAGCAATTAGTTTTCTTACATTCATTGAGTCCAGAATAAGTAACAGTAGACATTTATTTAGTATCATGAAATAGCTTTTAAAATAAACCACTTTTGTGGTCAAGTGCAAGACAATATCTGTGACACATCAGTGGGTTTTGTTTGGGGCTTTTTTTTAGATTTTATTTACCTATTTTTATTAGTTATTAAATGTCTTCATTATTCTTTTTTTTTAAATTAAATCACCGAGGTACCCAGTTCAAGGCCAGATATTTCATGATATTTGTCTCATACCAAGCTCAATAGTTTACTTGAACAATTTTTTCTTATCAGAATTCAGAAAAGAAATTAAATTCTTCAGTAATAATAGATACAGTGAAGCATTAAGTCTAACTGAGTCAAACATACTTTTCCCAAAAATATTGATTTTGTTTTTCTAGGTTCTGTGCAATAGGTCACTTGGGTCAAAGTACTTGGCTTGCAACGTGGCAGACTCAAAGATTTCATGAACTAAAACAGGATCAGACACCGGTTTGGGATTCACAGGTGTAAAGTCTACAATGTAAATATCTGTATCTGAGTGAGTTATGTCAGTTACAGTTTGATTTGGAATAAGTTTTTATAGTTTAATTGGAAAAGATAACATGTCAAAAGAGAGGTTTATCTCATTGCAAAGTACTTGTGTAAAATAGGTCAGATGAATAAATGCTCTGTAGATGTCTAAAATTAGATGAGGTGAATTATGCCCTGATTCATTAGAGACTTGAGTAAGCTATGGACTTCTCATTAACTCAGTTGTAATTTAGCCAGGTGCTTGACTGAGTGAAAGAAAAAAAAACCTGGATATTTATGGAAATAAAGTCTTAATACAGACAGATGAAATAATGTTTAACAACGGTAAGCAGAAATGATACCTGGACAAACAGATGATGCCTGGACATACAGATGAGATGAGATAATATCATTCAATATTAGCTTGCCTATTAGTTTAGACAAAGTTAAAGCGAATTTTTAGCTTAGTTCAATAATCTTATAGTTTAGGCAGCTGTCCAGACAGTTTCTCATTTTGTCTATACAATTTACTCCATCTTTAGTTCAAACTCTGTCAGCTATCAGCATACACCACTTCTCTTTTCCTACTGTAATATATCAGCTAATAGCTTGGTCACAGGAATTGCCTTCTCCATTCAGCCCAGTATTCATTCCTGTTTGTATTGTACTGAGGTTTCTGATTATCCTCAATTATTATGTAATAAGATTATAATTACAACATTGTATCTTTATGGCAGCAAACGTCATGTTTACTTTTTTCTAGTATATTACATAAACAGGAGAAAGCCTCTGAATTTGTTGTTGTTCTGTTTCTCTTCATTCTTCAGATTAGTTTTCAGCACCTCTTCACTCTTCAGTGTTGTTTGCTTCACATGGAAACAAAGGCAGACTATCTGCTGTCTTATGTATATTTACCCTGTGTGGTAGGTTTTTCATCATGAATTATTATCCATAAAGTGGACACAGGTCCAGGTTTGACATTATAAGAAGGGGAGAAATGAAAAATAAGGTTTTATTCAAATACACTCATAATAACAGTTGCATTATTTTTTATTGGAACATGGGAAAAATTAATTCAAAACTTTAATTCCACTCCACAGACCACACTCATATATGATTTTTGAAAATCAACAACAAAATGTGACTGTGTGTAGATGGAGAACAAAATCCAAATTATTTTAATGTAGAATATTAATGCTGGGATCAGTCTAGGAGTCTGTCAACGTTAAGAAATATATTTTCATATGTTATTTATCAGCTTAATGATACTGCTGGGTCTGTCAAAAAAGCAAAAATTATAGAAAAATAAGATGCTAGTGATTTGTAATATAAAAAATAAAACTCATTTGTTCTACTAATGTTTTTTAATCCCTCTTTTAGTCTTCATAAGCTTCTCTCTCTCCTAAAAAAAAATAAATCTTTTATGAATTGGTTACTGGTAACTAGGAAGTGGACTGCAGCCACCTTACTTGCTGGGAAATAGAATGACAACTATCAAGATATATATATACATAATGTAATATTAATGCAATTGTGCAGTGGGTAACTACAACTGAAGGTTGGGCAGGACTTAAACAAATTTAAAAAATCCAATAAGCCAAAACAACAAAACATTCTTCTGCATAGTGGGTCTGATTGAGAACAGATCATTTATTTTAAATTAATTTTTAAGAGAAGGAGATTCGCTCTACTGTCCTACTGCTTCCTGAATAATTGGGCATTAGTCCTGCAATTATTTAAATAACCTTACTTCCTGAAACAGAATCCCATGTTAATATTTCATGAAGTTAAACATGTATGCAATTTTCAATAACATATCATTATATCATTATAAATGACTCAATCATCTTAGAGGTCTTTTCCAACCTAAATGTTTCTGTGATTCTATAGTAATCCTTCTCCAATTCATTCATCATAGATTACAAAACAACATTATGATCAGATATTACAGTGTAGTTTTACTTACCACGCGAGCTGAATTACCTGAGTAGATAGATTATCAACTGTTTGCAATGACTGAGTCCTTTTTAAGTATAAACACTCAAAAGTTGAAATGAGGATTTTATGTGAAATTTTAGCATTTTAAATTTGACTTTAAACTTAGCAAACCATACAAATTATCATGACAGTAACAATCACTTAGAGTGACTCTAAAATGAAAGGGAGTCCATAAGATTCAAAAAGCAGTTAAATAAAACTGATGTTAGCATTGTATTTTCATTGCTTCTAACCTCTGAGTTAAATCCATCTTTGTCTCCTCCTTTTACTACTTAGTCACTCTGAATTGTGGTTTAATTGTCATTTGAGTTTGTCTAACTTAAACTGAACAACAGTGACACCGTACAATCTATTTGTATGTAAAAGCATTTTTTTAATTATTCTTCCCTATAGTTTGAGAATGAATAATTAGACATAACACATAGCATAATGATCCCTGCTTTAAAACTAGTAATTTGCTTTCTCTTTCTCATATTAGTTAATGAGCTGCACATGTGATTTATAATCTTTAATTTTGCTGCATTATATGTGATTGTTTAGTATTCTTTATATTCAGTCCAACGAGGACTTGAACAACAGGAAAAGACGGGATGAGTTCATGATAGATTATGTATTTTCAGGTTTTACTGGCATCATAATAAAATATATCTACATATTCCTAAAATAAAATAACATGCTTTACTCTGTGTTTGTGCTAAACTGCTGCATCAGTTTGATATTTCAGAAGTTAAAGTACTGTTTTCATTGCCTTTATAGTCTATTCCTCTGAAAAAAAGATGCCCCATTCTTAAAAAAAATATCAGTGGATTAAATCCATCTTTCTGAAATTATATATAAAATGTGTTCAGGTTAAATTGCTTCAACATAATTTTTTTTTTCTTCTTCAGGGAAAAAAATACACTGGACCTGGAAAAAATGAAATAGCATATTTCATCCAGAGAACATTATCGTTGTTTTAGATGAGTCTTACTGGATCTACAGAAAATAATGGTAATATCTCTTGGAAAAACATGGCCACTGAGAGGGAAAAAACAAAAACATAGACATTGCAAGAATTAAATAAGGTTATTATGAAACTCAGGAAAAATATATGGACTGGTAGAATGCAAAACACTTCTGACATGAATGTTTACAAGATTAAATATGCTGATGTAGATTTGGTGCAAGATCATAATACCCTACTTCTAGTTATGCAAAAAAGGTTGACAGATCCCAAGTATCTTTGCTTCTAGGAACCTGTTTGAAAATCAAAAGTGGAAGAAAGGTTTACATTACTAGAAGCCATATTTCAAGAATGATTACAAATAAAGATGTCAAATTGGTTGTTACGTCAGTCCCTACTATTAGTTCCACTAGTGCATTATAGAGTCATAGTCTTAATTCTGCTCACAGGTGTGGGTTTTTCCTGCAAAGAGAAAATAAAATAATAAAATAAAAAAAAAAAAATAAAAAAAAAAACCTCCAAAAACAAGAAAGAAGAAAATCCAAAATAAATCTGAGATAACTGAGAATTAGTCTGAATTATCCCACTACAGTGTTTTTTTAAGTAATTGCTGAGGACATATGCCAATCTGTGCTTCTGTTCTTCACAAGTCTTGGATAAAAATCTGTGAAAAACTAGCTCCGATCAACAGCACAGTTTTGGTGCAGACAACCACATGATCTTCATTTATCATCTGATGGTTTATTTTGAATAGTAGTGTCAGTGTGTACAAACTAGATTCTTTTCTGAGGAAATTAAAATGTAAGATCTAATTTAGTGTACACTGAACATGCTCCCATCTGGAATAAAGGCAGAGTTAATTTTCTTTTCAGTAGGTGGTATGGTGCTGTGTTTTGAATTGTGCTGGAAACAGTGCTGAAAACACAGGGATGTTTTATTTACTGCTGAGCAGTTCTTGCACAGAGTCAAGACCTTTTCTAGAAGCTCCTCACCCCACGCCACCAACAAGGCAGCTGGAGGTGCACAAGGAAATGGGAGAGGACACAGCCAGGATAGCTGACCCCAACTGTCCGTAGAGATATCCCATACCATATGGTGCCACGGTCAACAAATGAACCTGGGGGAAGAAGGAGGACGTGGAGTATGTTCAGGGTGATGGCATTTGTCTTCTCAAGTCACCATTAAGAATGATGGAACCCTGCTTTCCTGGGGATGACTGAAAGCCTGCCTGCCCATGGGAAGTGAATGAATTCCTGGCTTACTTTCCTTGTGTGCTTTACCTATTAAGCTGTCTTTATCTCAGTCTACAAGTTTTCTCACTTTTACCCTTCTGACTCCCTTCCCCATCCCAACCGGGGAATGAGCAAATGTCTGGATGACACTTATTTGCTAGCTGGAGTTAAACCACAAAACCTAAAGATCTGAGGTTGATCCTTTGTTTCCTTACAATGGTTTTGTATATTTTTACCAGTCATTTGCTTTCTTGCTTTTCTATTTCACAGTTAGACCTGATATATCAAGAGTTGTGTGGAAGACTTACACTGCACATTTTTACTATTTTCAAAATGTAGCAGATCCTCCCCACAGTCATGTAGCATTTACCATTCCTGACATCTGTTCCTTACCCTTCAGCCCAGAAAAGCCACAGTCTTGGATTCATGCTGTTGTCTTTAAAAGCCTGGAATATGTATTAGGATGAGTGCTACTAAATCTGTCTTGCTAATGATTTGTATTGAAACCAGTCTTGACTAAATAAATTCAGTGGAAATGAGTTTGGAAACCATGTACCCAGGCCATGCAAAAGAATACTGTATCTTTAAAAGAATTTTATTTTTTCCACTGTTCTGTTCATTTTTTTCCTCTGATAGATGTTTTTATCTACACAAAAGAAGAAGCATATGATATTTCTTCCTATCACTCTCTGCATATGGTACTAGATAAATATAAATATTATACCAACAGAAAATTTCCATTCCCATATTTTCTCATTTCATTTTCTAATTATTCTATACACAAGGGCAGTCAGGCAAGCATATATATTTTTCTCTGTTGAGCTGCTAATTACGATGTCTTTTGTTTATCATCCAATTTAAACACTTCAGGAAAGAGGAGAATATTTCTACAAATCTTTAATACTTGATGTATATATAAATTGTTTGAACGCATGTACTGAAAACAGGTTGAGGGTGGCCCAGAGGGTGGTATGAGACTTCAAGAAGTTCAGTTGGAGGCCTAGTCCAGTTAAAGAAACTGGAGGTATACCTGAGGAGTCTATACTGGATCCAGTCCTGTTTAATACCCTCATTAACAATTTGTATGATGGGGTAGACTGTACTCTGAGCAAGTTTGCAGATGATACAGTACCAGGATGAGTGGTTGATACTCCAGAGAGACCTCAACAGGCTGGAGAGATGAGCTGACAGGATACACATGGAGTTCAACAAGGAGAAATGCAAGAAGGGGAACAACCCCAGGCACCAATGTATTCTGGCTGCCACCCAGTTGGGAAGAATTTTGGCAGAAAATGCCTGGGGTTCCTGGTGGACATCAACGTGGACATGGGCCAACAATGGACCGTTGCTGCACAGAAGATCCATGGTACCCTGGACTGCAGTAGCTTCACCAGTAGGTAGAGGGAGGTAGTCGTTCCCTTCTGCTCAACCATACCTGTGGCCATACCTGAATGACTGTGGCCAGTTCTGGGTTCCCAAATACAAGAGAGACATACTGGATAGGGCCATACAAAGGCCCATGAAGATCCAGAGTCACAGAATATTCTGAGTTAGAAGGGACCCACAAGGATCATGGAGTTCAACTCTGAAGTGGATGGCTGTACAGGGATTGAACCCATTACCTTGACATTATTAGCAGATGATTAAGGGACTTTCCTCCTGTGAGGAAGGACTGGGAAACTGGGGCTCTTCAGCTTAGAGAAGAGAAGGCTGATAAAGGATCTTATCAATATATGTAAATATTTGACAGAAGGGTTCAAAAAGCTTGGAGATAGGCTCTTTTTGGTGGTACCCAGTGATGGGACCAGAGGCAATGGGCATAAACTGAAGCACAGCAGGTTCTATTTGAGCATTAGTGTGGTGGTTTCACTCTAGGCCTTCCTGGAGACCAACTTGTAACCAGGAAGGAACTAGAAAAGTGATCACGGAAGTATTCCATGCTATTCCTTTACGTAACTGGAGGTATAAATAAAGCCAGTGGGGGGGATTGCACTCTCTTCCTCTCCGGCGAGGTTCGAGGTCCCTGTTTCGGTTGGGCTTATCTGGAGCCGAGGCCTACAGTGACTGCCATTATCCGCCACACGTGAGGGGAGAGCCTTGGGCCGCATCAGGTCATCCTGCCTGTTCGAAGGGAAGTGGTGAGATTTCTGCTAGTTTGCCTTCGGCTGGCTGTTTGACTTGCTCGGTCCTTGCCCCTTTTTGTCTTTCTCCCTTTCCCTTTCCCCACCTCCCCCCCCCCAGGTGTGTGGTATTCTCCTTTTGTGTATCTGTCTCATATGTAAAAATATATATATATATATTTGCTATAGCTTTGGCTGCTTAGTTTTTTTTTCCCTCTTTTCCCTCTCTGGGAGGCGGGTCCTTGTTGTCGAGTTTCGGGGGACTTGGCAGGAAGCCAGCTCGAAACTTGTACAGTTTTTTACTGTGAGGTTGACTGAGTATTGACACAGGTGTCCCAGAGAGGTGATGGAGTCTCCAGCCTTGGAGATATTCAGAAGGGCATGGGCATGGGTCTGGCTTCTACATGACCCTGCTGTAGTAGGGGGTTGGACTAGATGGTCCAGAACCCCTGGTCTGGCTTATTCAGAAAGGTAGTATCTTTATTGATTAACTGAAGGAAATCTATTTAAACAAGCAGTTGATTCACTTAACTGATGTAGTCACCTGTTCCACTGATGTAGTTTTCTATCTAAAACAAAGGCTACTCTGGTAACAGAGCTTGAATGTCCAACTCCTCGCTAGAGGTTTCTCGGAGAAAGCTCAGCCAAGCAGTCCTCCTTCTCTGGATTCCAAGGCAAAAACTCCTTTATTTGAAAGTCCCGCAGCTTATATGGGCTTGGGGGGAGGGCTAGAAGGAGGAACGTGATTGGGCCACAGTCTGGGGGAAAGGGAGTGGCTTGAGGGCTCCGCTGATCAGTGGGGTGTACAGAGGGACCACAGTCCAGTAACAAAACCAGGGACTGGGGAGGAGCGGATGAGACAGCCCATCATGCTTGTGCAGAGGTGGAGTCTGTGTTCAGGGAGGGGAGGCCACATGGTACTGAATGGGAAGGGGCACTCCGCAGTTACAGAGACCAAGGGAAACCTGTACAACAAAAAAATGCGTATTGCTGCTTTTTCACTCCACTCGATTACGGGGAGCTGCTGCTGTGAAGGACCTGTTTCTAAAGCCGTTCTTTCCAGGTTTCATAATCCTAGCGTTCACTCACAATCTGGTCCTCTGTGTGTTCAGATATATTTAGCTTTCTTTTCATTTCAGCAACACTCAGTCACTGCTGAGTCATATTCTTCCCTGAGCTTACCCTGAGAGCAGTCATTGCCAATCTCCTCTAAGAGTTCTCCCATTGTGGAAATTTGTTGATTGATCAAAATAGTTCCAGTAAATGTGCCCTGGAAAAAAGTTTACTTTACAATAGTTTAGACCGTTGAGATCACAAAGGAAATGGCTATAAGAACAAACAAAGGTGCAAATATCTGAAAAGAAAATGCTAAAACATGTTGTAAAGATGTATTCATGTTTAAGTAGAGAAGAGATTTAAATACAAAAGCAAATAGACAAAACAGAACTCCATGACATTTATTATCAGGTTCTGTTAACATTTTTCTAGAATCTCATATGTGAATACAAAAGACATAAACAACTTTTTTTTCATACTGAAAAATTTTCTTTTGCATCTGATGATGATTTACAGCAAAACTAGAAGACTTCAAGCCATGTTGCAAGTGCCGTCATGTCTAAAAATTAGAGTTTAGGATTGAAATTAGTTCCGCATTAAAAACTGGTAAATGGCAACTTTATTTGTGGGTTCCATTTTTATAACTTTATACAACCCTACTGAAATTTCCACAGCATTTCACAGAATTATGATAGCCAATACACATAACTAGATTTGCAAGTTTAAAATTTAATTTTGGGAAAATACAATAGGCTTAATGGACTATAGCTTTGGAATGTACATGAATACAAAGTGCATTATGTATGACAGAGGAACACAGGAAAATTATTCATCTTCTGTTTATGAACTAGATTACAATGAAAAATTAATCTCTTTTCAGGTTTCTAAAATCTTTCTGTTTTCACCATTTTTTCCATCTCCTTCTGCTAGTTAGAAATATTTAAATATTAACAAAAATTATGATTTTGAAAGTCAATAGAACACAGTGAACACAAAAAGTCACTTAGTTGCTTTAGAAATGTCCTTTTTCAGCCCATGTCTTTGCTAGAGTTTGAGTCTGTTTGAAATAGAATGGGATATTTGTCCTTAAGAAGTCCCACCTCCTTTTTGTGTATTAAACTTTTTGATGCTGCAGTGTTTATAAACTGCTTTCATTATCTGCTATGTATATTTGATAAACATCAAGTCAGAAGTCTTTGGAGATTTCTAATCATTATTACTCTCCTATTAGTCATGTCATGTTATCCATAATGCCTACAGAGCAGAAAAGACTTTGATTTAATGTTTTATTCAAAGGACAAATCCTTCACTGGTATAACAGTCCCTAATGCAAGGTAGATATTAGTTGATGTAAAATGACCAGTTTGTTGCTGCCTGGGATGTAGATTTACTTTGACCCTTTCAACCTGGAGGTGAAAGAGTTTTCTGTTGATGGTCAGTTACAAAACTATCAGTACTAATAATGTTTTTGACATCCTTTCTTGCTCTGATTAATAGTTATATATCCATGCAACTGCTTTGACAACTACCCTCTGCTGGCTTTCTAAAAATACGTTGCTCACTTTTGCTCTCTCACTGAGATATATATAAATAAATAGAGTGCATTTATTGTTTTCCGAATATTTTTCATAAGTATCTCAGGGTTACCTGATTTCATTACATTTGTTCTCTAAACATGTGAAGAGTACAGAACCAGCAGATATAGAACTCACTAATTTAAGGAGAGAAATGAAGTGGCCTCAGATGTAGTTGACATCAATATGGCTGCAACTGTGAGATTTCTAAACTCTGAGACATTGGTATTCACTTTAATGGGAGCAATGTAGGCTCCCAGTAGAATAATTTATTAATGTTCTCCAAAATACTCTATTCAATGAGGTTATTCAGCAAAGTCCAGTGGATACTAGTGATGCTTAAAGTTTTTGTATGGAAAGTCTCAAATCTGACTGCTAAAGCATATCCTTAACGTTGGAAAGACAATTCATGACTCTGGCTTTGGTGAAATTATTTACATTCCAAAAGAGCAGCAAACAATTTCCACATTAGATTCACAGTTATGATAGCTTGAAAGGTTCCCTTGCCAGAACTGTATCAAATGGAGAACTGGACATTTATAAAAAGTTGAAATACAATTTTATTCATAAGTGGTAGAATGTTCCATTTGCTTGAGTAGCAGAAGCAGTAGTGTGATTACTAATTTGGTCCTTCCCATGTGCAACACATCAACAACTAAGAACTAGCACTTGGAATTCCAGTTTAATCAGTGAGTCATTATCTCATATGTGCTAAGTTCTTCTTATACACAAGAAAAAGTACCTTTAATAAACAACAGTTTCAGCAGAGTTCGCAACTACTACTGTCAAGACAGAGCACATAAGTAGTTCCTAATATGACTTCAATTTCATTAATATTTTTAAGGAACTGAATCTAAATAACTATATTTTACTGTCGCTAACATCCTTAGATGACAACTGTAACATCTGTGTTAACCTTGACTTACCAATTTTTATCACGAATTCCATATCTACCATCTCTCCATCATCCAGTTCTGACATGCTTCTGTATCAACCCCAGCCGCAGCTTCCTTGCTATTAATTCAGACACCAGAGGCATCATGAGATGATAAACTACAAGCTGCTCCTACAAACTGCTGCATATCTCACAGATCAGAAAAGCCAGTAAACACCTGAAAAAAAAACCCATAAAAAATGCCGTGATATACGACCAGGACATTAAAGATTTGCTTGATATACCCAGTTCATCTGAGTAAAAGAAAACTGCACCACCAGACTGTTTTCCAGACTATATCTTTGAATGACCTCTGAAAGAAACATATGAAAACTCAGTACAAAAATCAAAATGTGTCAATGATAGTACATCCTTAGCAATTACATACCATCACGAGCTAAAACAAAGTCTAAAAGTTATTAAAGAAATGCTATTTGTATCTTGAAATACATGTTCAAGTCTCCCTTATTACTTTTCAAATGACAGCCCCGTAGAGCAAAATGTAGGCCCTCCAAGGACATCTATATAGATGAAGCTGAACAACTACTAGACACTGAACTGAGCTCAAACAGACCTTTGATAAAGGCTAAACCAAATAATTACCCCTAGGTGAGCAATATTTTTCACAAGACCACCACTTACCAAGATCTCACACTACAGATTCTTAAGGGACAGCTTCAAAGCTTCTTTCCAATCACACAAATCTATTGAATATCCTCAGTCATGGACTTGGGATATAAGAACTTCTCTATGCTGCATTTGTCCTACCCCTGAAGTGTTGGAAGCGAAGTTGGTTGATGCCTGTTTCTCTTTTGCATATAAGTTTAACATGGTTTTCATCTGCTTTATTGTCACCTCCTGCATTACAGCTACCTATCATCCTTTCTACTCAACTATTCTGTAGAAAAGCATCATACTGTACTTAAAGCAACTATCCTAAACCTTTAGGTCCCTTCAAAAGTTACTGCTTCTATTACAGAGCAAATTACTAGCATGAGAACCCAGGAAGCCACCTCGTTGGTTTTTTTCCCCAATTATATAAATTGATCTAATACAGGATCTGTTTAACCTGTTTGCTCATACTGTCATAGATCCAAATCCCAGTGTGACTCCAAATGGCATATGTTATTTTAAAGATAAGCATATTTAATATTTACTGTTTCCAGAATATAGAAAGCTCTAGTCTTTGTCTATACGGATTTTGGCCAGTAACTGTCATTCTCTTTCTTGTCTTATGGTGGACTGTATTGCTAGTGAAAGTTAAGTCAGCTTCTTGGGAATTTCATACCTCCACAAAATTGGTCTTAATCTATAAATTTTGATGTAAAAGTGTGACAAGAAAAAAAAACAATGTCCAAAGGTTTTAGTCTAATCCTCCTGTCTTCTCATTATGCTTCTGCTGATATTTTATTTATAGAGCTTGTTTTTCCTTAATGTAAATTCTTCTGTTGTTATTTTGGGGCTGGGGATTGGATAAAACCATAAGAAAGCTGCTGAGTAAAATGGTTGGCCTCTTTAATGACATATTTAAATTAAAAAAAAACAAACAGGTAAGCAAGCAAACAAAACCAAATAACCAATGATTCCGAAAAAATCGGCATAATGAACTGCCCAGAGGCTTTTGATCTTTGAACAGCAAAGGTATTTATTGACAGTACTGGGAGCAAGCCATCTATTGCTGGAAAAACTTGCTCAAAGGCTTCACATAAAATCAGCAGTTTTTATACAATTTTAGTGTGTGATTAAATGCATATTCAAGTGACTACAACATCTATCTAGACATATTAATAACAGGTGGAATATAGGTGGAGCTCAGGTGGGGCTTGGGGCAGTGCTTCTCTTGGCCCTCAGTTTTGGTGGGAGATCTGCTCTTCATCTAGTGGGTCTGGGGGCTAATCTCATCTTCCTCAGCTTGACCTCTCTTCTTTTCCATCGTTCTCGACCCGCTCACTGAAGCTTAGGAAAAGGGTTGGCTCCTGGCCTGTTTCTTCTATTCAAATGTCTACCTTATCCTACTGCATCTTAATTTATTACCTCTAGACCTATTACATGTTCTTTTACCATTCTTTTAAGTTTTGGTCCAGTAAGTAGAACAGAACAAGTACAGTTCATTTGGATGTTAGTAGCTTGTTAGCAGGCCCAGATTTCTTAGTTAACTCTTTTGGACCTGGCCTCCTATTTCACCAACATCAAATTACTTTTGTGATGGAGAAAATAGAACAACAGACATAATTGCATGAAACAGAGCCTATAAACTAAGAGAAAGCAGAAGATGAACTTCACTATCCAAGTAATATTGTAGATCTTCACAGCAATTAAGGTTAGCATTTGATTGGTTTTGTGGTATCTATGTATGCATTGGTTTTCAGATAGCAGGAACAAACAGACAAGGATTTGGGTTTGTTTCCATGGGGAAGTTTAAGGACAGAATAATTCTGGCTAAACTGGTGGTTGGAAGAAAGCTTGTCTCTAGTTCCTAAAATATTATGCAATGCCCTGCTGAAGATAAAAACCTCTGGAAATGTGAAATATCACCACATAACAACTACTCTTAAGTGAAATATTTAATTTCCTTCTATCTAGAGTCATATAAGTTATGTTATTTTGGTCCCCATTACAGCTGGATTTGGGAGTATTGTCATGAAGTGCTTGTGAGACGGCTAAGTTTAACATCTTCTGTTTTTGATAAAGAGTATGAAAATGATATTGGCATTCTGTATGAATGACTTAGTCAGGACAGTAGGAACTTATGTTCCAAAACCAATTTGTTTTTTGTCTTTTCACAGAATACCAAAATAAGTTGACGTCATGTTTCCAGAACAACACTAGCTGTCCTTTAACATTTAAAGAAGTACTACAATGAGTACTCAAGGCATGTGAATAAAATCTGGCCCTCTGATGTCTCCTAAAATCTATTTTTCCTGTGACTTATGCTACCAGATTTCCATGAATTTTGCTACATGAACCATCTATAAGTCTGTAATGGGTGTTGGTACTTTGGGTATTGTGCAGATAGAGGTGCAGATGGTTTGAATTATCACCATCTCTGTGGACAAAGAAAAAAAAAAAAAGAACAAACTCTAAAACAACAAGGAGAGAATTAATAACTTGACCATGAAAACTGTAAAAATTTTAGTATTACACCATGAACTCCATTATCAGTTTTTCTCTATAGTGGAAATAATGAACAAGCTCCAATTTTCAGTTACTTGTTTAGTTGAAACATATTACACTCACACATTTTTGTTACAGTTTGGCCTGCGTATCATTTTTGAATATCATATGTCAGGGTAAAGCTCGAATTAAACTAGAGTTTATGTTTAATAGTGTGGGAGTAATTACTTGAACTAGTATATGATTTACATAGCACATGTTGTTTTACAATGTACATTCTGTATTTCAAATTATTTCTTCCTTAAAATGTTTATTATTCAGTAATTATCAGTATTGGAAGAGATTACTGTAACTAATTCTGGTACAATTTATACAGTAAGCATAGTTTCTTTGAATGTTAATTATTTTGAAGCATTCTTTTTTTTAGTTTTTCCTCTATATTTTTATGCCTAAAGTAATTATAAAATAATCACTGGATTTTCAAAAGTTTTCACAAGGTTCTCAAATAACGTATGGATGAACTGGTACACAATACACATATAGTGAGAAGAAGGAAGAAGAGAGAAGGGAAAGAGAGAAGCAGTGGAACAGAGGAGAAAGAAGAGAAGGGAGTTGTGGATCTCACTGTAGATATGCATCATGAAAAGGGTTAAGAGTTTTTTTAAGTTGCTTTTGAAAAGCTCACAATTATTGCATGTAAGTAATTAAGTCCCTTTTTGGGAGGGTGTTCTTTTTCTTGTTTTGGTTTGTGGGTTTTTTTCTAATTTGTTTTCTTTACTTTGACTTTTATTTCAGTACTCATTTTTCACACTTTGGTTCAGTCAATTATTTTTAAATTTTAGTATGAAATTTTTATTTATTTATACTTGTCAACATGATATAAAATGACTTTCTATTACATGTTATGGTTCTATATCTTTTACTTCATAATATGATTTGAAGTAAAGCTGATAAAAACCCCATATTTTTTCATAAGAATTATTTGTTGAATGTATAATAATTTTTGGATGAATACTATAGATGTTTGGCACACAGAATCTGTTTATATTTTTTAAAAAATGCTGGGTCATATTTTTTAATATGTTATCCCCATATGTGCCTGTAAGAACTGTTATGATATCCAAAAATGTTTAAAACATTTTCACAGAACACAATGAGGGGGAAAACAAAGAAATTTTATATGTGAATGTGAACTGCTTTTGAGATTCACAGCTTCTGTTAGATGCTAAAATGAACCTTGAGATCACACAACAATTCTATTTCATGAAAACTTCAGATATTTCAGGTTACAAACTGGACTCTTTTTGACAAAACTAAAACAGAAGGTTCACTCCAGGAGAGTACTTAATACACTTCAACTGCTAAAGGGTACTCAGTCCAACTCATCAGGCTAAGCCCATTCCAAATTTAGCTTTTATGAAAGGCACGTAGTGCAGTCATCAGATTCTTGGTAAGAACTGTTTGTGTCTACAAACCCACCCTTGTTGGGCCACACAACTTGCTAAAGTAGTGAGAGCTACATTCTTCAAAGAAGCTCCACAAGACCTTATAGGTACAACCTGTCAAACACTTTGTCCCATTCAGAGGTTTTGGCCCAATATTTTTTATATCCTTACCAATACTAAAGACATTTGATCTGACTTTACAGGAAAGGACCAGAACCAACAAAACATGTATATAACCACAGGGAACTTCAGTCACTCAGCTTATGTGACTCCTATATTATCCATCAGGCCAAAACCCTTTGATTTTCCAGCTGGACACATCCACTGATGTGTATTTCAATGTTTTGCTTCTTTATAGAACACATGATGTTGTTTATAGCTATCTCTAAAACATTTAAAATGGATTATATATAAGACTTATACTAGAGTGAGATGCTTAATCAAAGTAGAGAACACTGTGACTAATGCAATTTAGGTATTTTTGGATATCCACTTCTGTTTGAATAGCCTAAGATCAAATCTGAAAAAGTGAAAATTGTAATAATTTTTAAAATCCTTTTTTAATTGTAGAGTATTCTGCACATGCATAATGTGCAGACGAATTATATGGGTACAAAGACACATATCTATGCTATATCAGTGAATAATTTGTTGCAGTTGTCAAATAATGGGGAAAAATAAAACTATTTTTACTAATTTTTGTTCTGTATCATACTTAAAAGATCACTGAAATAACTTAAAATTGTTGTGAATCATCAGAAAACACAACTATCAAATTTTCCAGAAGGTAACACCCACCTGACTTTACAGAAAGTAACATATATTTGTTCTGAGACTCCAAATCAGACTCCAAATCATCTGCATGTATAGTCAGAAATAGCAAGAAAAATTTTTCAGAAGAATAACAATTGGAATCTTTATTTAAATATGCTCCTTGTATTTCTCTTTCTCTGTCACTGTCCTACTTGTTTCTAAACTGCAGTAGGTTTAGTGCTCTTTTAAAAGTGATAGATCATTTATTCACTGGCTAATCATGTATGTTCTTCATACTGTTGCAGATGTGAACAAACATACTATCATTTCATTTTGCTACTTGAACTTATGCATAGAAATATTTATGTCTCAATGTATTATCTGTACACATAAACACAGATATGCATACACAAGGAAAATTCAGAAAAATTAGAAATAATATTTCATTTAATAATTTCCAAAGAAGTTATAGAATCTTGAATTTAGCTGCAAGTTCTAATAGTATTTGCTATTTTCTTCCTGAAAAATCTTGCAAGATTGTATGTCACAAGAGTGACATACTAGAAGTGAATGCATTTTTAAACTTCATTTTAGGAAAGAGTTTATAACATGATTAAACCAAAAAATAGACAGAAAGAAGTAACCAAAATGATACTGCTGTATAATTTTTAATATGAGGTCATTATTCTCTAAAATTATTATTTTTTTATCGGTTTTACATGTTGAAAATGCATGAAAAAAATTATCCATAGCAAAGTACAAAATTGTGATTGGTGCACAAATAAAAACATTTAAAGGTGTACATATACCTTTACCATTGTTTGTTTTATTAAGCCCGAGCTGAATCTAAGATATGGAAGAGGAATAAATATTGCAGATTTGAAATTAACAGCCGTCAGGAGAAAAACTCCAGAGGTTCATTCACCCTTAAAATCAAATTAATGATGTCTAAAAAAATTTTATTGACAGTAAAAAATCCAATAGGGTTCCTATAAAAAGAGTGTCCCCTGAGTAGAGAAGCTATTGGAAATGACAGCAATTAAATCAAGCTTATGAAATATTTAACTCATTCCAAGGTGAGTTTGTTTCAGTGAATATCAGCTCTTAGACCAAGTAACGAAAGAAAGAGAAGATTGAAAGAAATGCATGTATACAGAATTAATAAATTCACCATTTTCATAAAAAGGGATGGACTTTAATTAGTTAGAATATATGTTGAACATTTTCTGACGATCCTGAATAACTGGATTCAGAAGAATAAGAAATCATAGAACTATTGCAAATAGTGTTACAGATGTGTAAGGAGTGAATTGCCATTGCAGACATATAGTTACCAAGCACAAAATGAAGGACATTTTAGCTTAAAAAAAAAAAATAAATCACAAACCACTTTAATTACCTGCAAACGCTCTTGATGTCTTTTCTTCTTCATGTGTCTTGCAAAAATGATTGATTTGTAGACGGTAAATTTTATATATTGCTTCTAACAACTCTATTATGCTCTGGAAAAAAGATAGCATATTTATCCAGCTTAACAGGCCACTCTGGGAACAGTGATAACAGAAAAATCCACCTGAAGCAAGTAAGGATTTTGATGTTCTGTTATGTGAAACTGATGTTTTGGAGTCATAAGAAGAGCTACTAAACAGCTTGTATGGAATTGAATATTACAGTTAAAAAGAGATGTTTCATGTATAAGACTTTCACATAGCGAATTAAATGTTTTTATCCCTACCTTATTAAAATTCCATTTTAGAAAAGCAAAGACTGATCTAAGCTATTGATACTTGTTCTTCCTGATAGAAATTCAAGGATATTGCTCTTCGATACATTGAAGAGATTTTCTTTATGTTTAAAGTATCTCAAGATGTACACAAACATGAGAACTGAAATTCACTATATTAAATAATTTGCTCTACAAAAAAAAAAAAAAAAAAAAAAGCCCAACCCCCAAACAACAAGTAACAAAATATGGAAAACTGGAGCTAAGCCACAGTCTTTTGCACTTCTATTTGAGAAACCTTCCAGCTGTAATTACACCTTCAAGAAAATTGTTTCAGTGTAAACTTTAGTTACAACTTCAAGGGATCCTCTTTACCTAAATGCTGTTTAGAGACATAAGCTTGTAGCACTTTTTTGGATTGATTTATCAACCAGCAAAGACAGTTTATACCTGATAAGATCATGCCGCTGAAATGTATCTAGTTTTCTGTTCCTTCACAGCCATTTACATGAAAACCCTTTCTGCAAGTAAGTAGAAATGAATATGTAGCACAACAATACAGTCTATTGCACCCACCGCAATGTTACCTGAATTCTGGTCAGACATTCTTCCAGAAAGGTCTACCAGAGCTTCAGAAAAAACCTCTCAGCCTCTCATGATGAGTAACTGCTCACCAACAGTTACTATTCTCTTTGTTCAGTTTTACAAGTGTGTGTCATCTTCTCACACATTTCTGTGTGAAAATATCCAGGTTTCTAGTTACTGGTGAAGGTGTTTAAACAGAGTTTTTACAAGTAAATTAGAAGCGCTCACAAACTTTCCTTTTACATTCCCCATAGGAATAGCACAGAGAAGAACAGTTACTCTTTCCTACTTGGTTACGTGGCGTTTTAAATGCCTCAAAGATTTCTACAGCAATTGTGTCTGTGGGGTTGCACACATTTGAGGGCTGGAACAGACCAGTCAGTCTCATCTCTGTGCCTGACAAGATAATGAAGCAGATCCTCCTGGAATCCATGCTAAGGCTCATGGAAAATAAGGATGTGGTTGCTGACAGCCTTAATGGCTTCATTGAGGGTAAATAGTGCCTGACAAATTTTGTGGCCTTCTATGATGGGGTTACAGTGTTGGTGGATAAGGGAAGAGCAACTAACATAACCTACCTAGACTTGTGCAAAGCATTTGACACTGTGCCACAAAGCATCCTTAGCTCTAAACTAGAGACATGGATTTGATTGATGGATCACTCTGTGGATAACGATTTGGCTGGATGGCCACAGTCAAAGATCTGTGGTTAATGATTTGATGTCCAAGTAGAGACCAGTGATGAGTGGTGTTCCTCAGGAATCAATGTTGGGACCAGTGCTGTTTAACACCTTTCTCAGCATCATGGACAGTGGGATCAAGCGCAAGTTTGCTGATGACACCAAGTTGTTTGGCGCGGTCAACACACTGGAGGGAAGAGATGGCATCCAGAGGAACCTGGACAGGTTGGAGAGGTACGTCTCTGTGAATCTCATGATGTTCAACAAGGCCGAGTACAAGGACCTGCACCTGGGTCAGGGTAATCCCAAGCACAAATGCAGACTGGTCAGAGAATGGATTGAAAGCAGCCCTGAGGAGAAAATGTTGTTGTGAATGTGCATTTGCAGCCCAGAAAGCCAGCTGTATCCTGGGCTACAACAACAGCAATGTGACCAGTAGGTCGAGGGAGGTGATTCTCTCCCTCTACTCTGCTCTCATGAGACCCCATCAGGAGTGCTGCATCCAGCTCTGGAGTCCCCAACAGAAGAAAGATGTGGATCTGAAGTGCGTCCAGAGGATGGCCACAAAGATCAGAGGGCTGGAAGAACTCTCCTATGAAGACAGGCTGAGAGAGTTTAGTGGAAGGTGTCCTTGCCCATAGCATGGGAGGTCTGAAACTAGATTATCTTGAAGGTACCTTCCAAACCAACCCATTCTGAGGCTCCATGGTTCTATACTTCTATGATAGATACACATAAGACATAGTAAGGTAAAAAAAGGTTAATCTATCACCTTAAATAAGTGTGCTTTTTTTGAGCAAAACACTAAATTATTATTAAATAAGGTGTCTGTAAAATAAAACCAAACATGTTTTATGCACATATAAAAATGTTGGAAAAAACCTTCTAAATAACATACATTCCAGAAGAAATTTCAGTGTTGTAACTTTCCATGGCATCTGAAAAGGTCTAAATAAATACGGCTTTTATTCTTTGTAGAGTGGAACTGTATTTCTGGACTGTCTTTAAAACACCAGGAGAAACAGTGACAACCAATATGGAAAAGGTTGATTCATTCAACAATACTTTTGACTCCTTTTTCAGCGGTAATCACTCTTCTCACATCTCTCAAGATGAACCATAATTCAGGGAATAGGGGAATGAAGTCCTTTCCATCATAAATGAAGATCAAGTATAAGTGAAGTGCAGATTAGAGATCACATAAGAAACTTGAATATATGTAAGCCCGTGGAACCTGAGAAGATGTATCCCATGGTCCTGATGGAACTTACTCATGCAGTTGCCACACTACTCTCCCTCCTGTGTCAAAAGTCGTGACAGTCAGGTGAAGTCCTCAGTGATTTGAAAAATTAAAACATCATTTCCATTTTTATAAAGGACAATAGGGCGGACCCTGGGAACTACTGACCAGTCAGCTTCACTTCTGTACCTTGTAAGATCATAGAACAGATCCTCCTGGAAAATTTGTTGAAACATATGGAAGTCAGGGAGACAATTAGAGACAGCAACATATTTTCATGAGGGGAAAATCATGCTCAATTAATCTAGTGGCCTTTTACCATGAAGAAACTGTACCAGTGGAGAAGGAAGGAGATACATGTCATCTATCTAGACATCTACATGGCCCTTGATACGGTCTCCCACAACTTTCTTACCTCTAATTTGGAAAGATATGAGTTTGAAAGGTGGACTGTTAGTTGGATAACAACTTATCTGGATGGTTACATCCAAAGAGTTACAGTCAATGGCTCAATGTCCAAATGGAAACCAGTGACTTAAAACACTAGCAAACAAATCTACCAACTATAGTCATAAATTATTTTCAATCCAAATTACTACTTATTAGTTCAGAAATATTATAACTTTCATTGTCATTTGTCTCTGGTTTTCCTAGAAGAATCAGGTATTGTCCATGTTGATTAGTGGGACTGTAATGAAGCAGAAAAAGTTTAATCTTTGTATGTCTGCTTTATTTACTTTTATAAAATAGTACTCTACACATTATTTATTAGCACCACAGATCTCTTTGTTTATGTTTCTTTTCCTCTTGCAGACACTTCATCCCTGTGACTTCAATAACCTTTTCTACTATGGGTTCATTACTTTGTTTTCTAGGATTGTCCTTCTCCCTTTAGTCAAACTTAAATGGAAAAGATATTTCTATCTGCTAAATTAAGAGCTTGAAATGTCTTTACTTGTTGTATCTGAACTGCAAGTTACTACACTTTGCATGACTTATAGACAAATCAAAGTCCCAGAAGCAAAACTGGTCACAGATATGTGTTAGAACGTATTTGGCAAAGAAGTCACTGTTGTACAATTCCAAACTTTCCAGAGAAAATGTTAACTTAAATAAATGCTTCATCTAACAGTGTTATAACACAGAGTTTCTCCTTCAACTGCATTTTGTTGTCCGTTATGGTAAACGTAACATTGCCAAGAGTTCTGCATTTAAAGAAGAGAAAGAAGAAATCACAAAAAATGGCACGCAATTAGGGAAGTGAACAACTTTTTAGGTGTGGGAAAAAGAGTCCTTTTAAAATCAGGGGAAAAGGGTCCTTTTAAAATCAAACTACACTGTGAGAGGCATGCTTCCAAAACTCGCAGGAAGGCCAAACTGTAAAAGCAGCGAGACAGTGGTTGTGCAGTATTGTTTTGTGTTCCATTAAACACAATATTTCAGTGTTATTTTGCTTACCTGAATATGTTTATTCATTTGCTGCTTGTCTTCCTGTTACCTCCTGGGGAAAGAGATGTTAATTTTTATTAACAAAAGGTATTCCAATGCTAATACTGCATAACTCATAACAGTTGATGGGTCAGGAAGAAGGAAGAAAAAGGAGGAACTGGCTTTCTGGAGTATTCAAAGAGCAACCTGTGACCTCTTTAGCTTAATACATTATTTCAACCATGAAAGTTGTTTTCTTTTTTTAGCAATAGAAAACTGATTTTATGGAACAAAGTGGAGTATTGTACCCAGACAAGATTTTAGAAATAAAAGTTTCGAAAGACAGAAAGGTTTGGAAAAAAAATGACTCTGATTAATAATGTAATAGAAATTGCTGGGCAAAAAACCCCATGTGAATTATGCAGTGAAAGACCATTCCATCTTTGATCCGCAAGCGGAGCTTGTTGGGTTTTTTTTCCACTAGAATATCATCTACCTCAAAGAGGAGAAAGGCTGTTAAAGTGCTAAATTTTCTATGTTGTGTAGTAATTAATAAGTTAGACTTGAAAAAGTGTTGCCAAAAAAGAGCAAAGGCCCAGTGCCCCAGATATTGAAGATCAACTACAGGGAAGACTGGATATTTTATACAGGAAGAATATGCACTGCTATGACAATAGTTGGTTCTATTTTAAAACTCCAAGATCATAGAAATCTATGAATTTTCATAATACCATTTTTGCTGCTACTCTGGAGAAATCTTCCCTGCACTCAAAATACAGATTAAAATTGACAGTAAAGAAAAGAGAGGGAGGAGCAGCGAAAAGAAAAAGAAAAAAATTGGCTAAGACCATATGTTTAAGCAATGTGAGAGAGAATGAGACATCAGGCCTATCTGGGAAAGAATGTAAAAAACCTGGAAGTACTCAGTAATTAGGAAGAACATCTGCAGATGCAAGGAGAAAGAATTTAAGACACAATTTTAGGATAAATTCACTGACCAAATGAACGATGAGACTAAAAATAAATCAGGAGAAAGATAGAAAATAGTGTCTCTGCTTCCTAAATATAGGTATAAATACAAATATATAAACAAATAAATATGTAATTATATATGCATATAAAAATATAAATGTTGACTTTTAAAAACTCTTTTATTTTAATCCTAAGTGAAAATTGAAATCCTTCTCCACCACTTTTACTGAACTCAAATTCTACACTTAGGGAATATTTTTAGAATGGAATTGTTGTATTATTCCCAAAACCAAACATTTCACTCAACTCCTTGAGTCCAACTTCTTTTCCTTTCTGCCTGTCAAAAAGAAGGCCAATATTCATTGCCTGGAGAACTGAGTATGTGGGTACCTACTGGCATTGTTTGTCTAGCTCTTAATTATGAGGCATGTGTGAACAATGTGAAAGCTATCCACTTGGACATCCACTTGGGCTAATTTCTGGAGATCCTTTACTTTCAGCTGGGGAATAAAACACTGGAGAAAACTCTCAGGAGTCAAGGTCGTTTATACATCAAGGCCTACAACAGGTGGTGCAGACCATAAGCTGTCAAAGCTCAGATCTAAGCTGATGTCACGCGTAGCTCGTCCAGTCCAGAAGTAGCAAAGTCACACCAGGCAGCCTGGAGGAAAGGCAACACTAATTACCTCAGTTGCAACGTCATACTGAGATCCCAGAACCTGCAGCACAGGATCAGGGAGATTGCTAGGGTTTTTTTCAGTACAGTCTTGGAATCCTCAGTATCATTTCATTGTGTAAACATGCCTTGAGAGACCTGAGTGCAATGGAAAGAACAACAAAAAATTGACTTTTAGCAAACATGCTTATTTTCCAGCCCATTTTCAAACAGAAACCATGTAACTTCGAAGAGGATGGAGACACAGGTGTGTATCCAATTTTTACAGTCAGTGGATACCATGTTTAAGTGGGAGTTTAAATGGAACCATTATTTCAAACAGCAGGGTTGAGGAATAACTTCATATAACCTACTGCAGATGAAGATTGACTTAATAAGTAAAAGAATAAAAGAGTCTCTAGGTACAAAACTACCCTGAGTAAGCTGTTTGTCTCTCTGAAGTAGAATTAGGGAAAGGTTATATTAAAAACCTGGCAGGCAATAAATATCATAGCACAACCTCTTTACTTTTTACATCTCTCCCACATTGACACTTATTCTCCAGTACTGTAGAAGAGAAGGTAAAACCTTACAGGGGCTCTCACAGGGAAATTTGGGAGCTGAAAGAAGCAAGCAGGTTGTCTCTGACTACCAGATTACAACTGAACACAGGTTGAAAACAGCAGTCTTCATCCTTGGCTTTCTAAAGCATATGGCAACAAGTTAGCTCAGGAGGCTCTTAGACTCTTAAAAGGAGCTGGAGAGCCTATTCCCCTGCAGGGACACATCAATGGAAAGCTTTTGTTGGGCCACTGTCCTAAGAATAATTTGAGAAAACAGAAAGAAAGGTGATAACAGATAATAACTGAGTTGCAAAAACACTACATCTAATTTTGGAAAGCACTACATTGGAAATTATTGAGACAATTTTTTTCAAAACTTAATGTGGTTTAACCTAATACCTTTAAAAGTTATTTTGGCATCAGTAAACATGTGTTTGGACTGCTGTCACAAATGACCTTTCATCTTAATTCCTAGATGCAAATCTAACTGCAGTGACATTCATTCTCTAGAACAAGTCAGACAGCTTCAGTGAAATGAATGTGAAGAAAGAAAACACTAACTGGGTTTTCCAAATGTATATAGGAAATGGGTCATGCAATTTCTAGCCTTTTCACCAACTAAGGAGTGACTTGAATAGAAAATGAAAAGGTGGTGACAATGTGGCTGTAATAATATAAAAAGCTTCAGAAGTCTTTTAGATTTTTTTTCTTCAACAACAGTATGGTGTTGCACTCCCTAAAAACCTATTTGTCTTAAATTTAAAAGGAAAGATTTTCTTGCAAGTCAGGGCATGAGCAATTTTTTCTTTTTTTTTCTTTTTTTTTTAATTCCATGAGCTATAAGACAAATAAAGACAGTTTTCTCATTTCCTCTACAAAGATAAAACTGAGATAGTGTCCCCTAAGGCATGTTGAAGAAATAGAGACAGAAATTTAGGCCAAAGTATTGTCAGGTTACAAAGCAAGATAGCAGTCAATGTACAATTACCTTTTGGTGAAAATTGTCTGCTGACCTGGATACTGTCAAATGGGTTTTGATAGTTGAAGGTGACTCACAATTACTATTGGGTAGTTTATGTTCCTTATTTCAGCTTATAGTCTTTGTGGTTGCACAGATCTGTAAATGAAACAATGGATGACATTTTTTGGTATCATGATGAGGATATTTAACAATGTTATGACCTTCATGCAGCAAAAAAAGGGTAAATGTCAGTCACTAAAGCCAGTTGGATTGTGTATAGCACGTGAGTTTGGGATGTAAGAAAGGAATCTTAGAATTATAGAAATGTTGACCTATTGAGGTCATTTAGTCCAGCTGTCAATTCAGAGATAAACTCCTGCACTGAGTCTGACTGGCATGGAGTTAATTGTCCTCACAGCATCCCACACTGAGCCATGATTTGCATTTTTGGCTAGAAAAGTGTTTTGCTGCTTGCACAGCTCAAGGCTGTCTCCCCACACCCAAAGGTTAGTTGTCTGTAAGAGGGTAAGAAATTGGCAAGGGGCACTGATCCAAATTGGCCAAAGGGATATTACAAACCATATAACATTTATCTTCCAAAGCAACCACTACACATACTGAGGCCCTGCTCCCTAGGAAGTGTCTGCACATCTAGTTGCCAATAGGAATGAGTGGAAAAATTCCTCTTTATATTTGGGTTTCATACACAGGTTTTTCTTTTATTGAATCACATTTATGACAAATCATGAGCTTGCTCAGCTTATTTTCTCTCCCTGTCCTGTTGAGAAGGTGGAGTGAGAGAGTAACTGAGTGGCATTTGGCAACCAGTCAAATTCAGCCACCAACACTAGAAGTCACACCAGCCCTGGCTTTACCAGTCAGAGCATGAAAACCTCACAGGATGGAAATTCTACCATGTTTCTGAGCAACCTGTTCCTGGGCTGTGCAAACCTCCTACAGATTTTCTTTTTCCTGAATGATCGAGACAAAATTTGTATTTTCCTTTGTTATATTGTGTGATACTACCAAAACTAATCTGGTCGTAACATCTTCATAACTACCCTTACTAGTATCAAGTAAACTGGGGCATGACCCCATGGCCCCAAATATTAATGTCCAAAAATTGAACTGCTCCTGTACTTTGCATTATTCCTAAGAACCGTGACCAAATTAAAAATTAAATTACTACTACTTCCTATTTATAGCTCTAGCATCAAAAGCTTAAGGTCTAGATCAAAAGAGGAACTTGCAATGCTTAGTACAGCAATGGCCAAAAGTTTAAGATATTTCTTAGTGCAGAACTCAAATTTAAAGCCAGGAACTCCCTAATTACTGAGCATAAAACTTTCAGGTTGAAAGGAATAGGATCCACAATAAGCTACTAGCAGTTGCTTCTTGAAGTACAGTATGTAACTTTTAAAGGAGGGAAAAAAAGTATAATCTTAGGTGTTCAGAAGAGTGGAGCACACCATACACAAGTGAAGAAAGCATTTGATTTCATAAGGGCTAGAATTCTCGGCATGACAGTCTGCTCTGAGAAATATACCCCATACAGTGTTTTTCTCAAAACTGTAGGTGGATCTGGACCATCTGGAATCCAGGTATCAGTTGGTTCACATCTACCAATTAAAAGCATGAGGAAGTCATACTTGTCAGTATACATGAGTATACTGACAGAGTATAACAATATAGCTGTGTCTCACTTTAAGTATAATTGTTGGTTCTGTCTCAAAATTAATTCAACCAAAAAGCAGTTCTTAGCTCATTTCCTTAAACATGCATCTCTCTCATTCTTCTCTTCTCAGAGATGTGTTGCTACTGTTCCTGAAGTCTCTATTTTATATGAAACCTAATAGTTGCAACACTTGTCAAAGAAGATTGAAAGGCTTCTTTAGGCCAGAGCTCCTGTTTACGAGGATAGCTCTTTACATGTTGAAGGACATAACTCTTTCTCTTCTGCTTGAAAAGGTGTCTCCATGGTTTCAAAAGACAACCTCTGTAGGGGTTGGATGCAAACAAACAAATATAATCATTCCTTATTAGTGTAGTGGCCTTGATAATCAAAAGGAAGTATGATCTAAGCTGCTGTTCTTAGAAAACTGGTGTATATTACTTTACACGATAAACAATTAAGACAAAAAGATATTTTTTTAATCTCACTGTGACTTGTTTGTGACACTCAGAAAGATTCTGGCAAAGCTGATAATTGATACTGTATCACTCAAGTACTCATCTAGTGACTGATTATAAAATCATCTTTCCTTTTTGTCCTGTCTGTGTAATAATAATAATAGATTTTTAGTGTATCTGGTTGCAGTTGGTAAAACGCTCTTAAAAATACATATAGTTATCATAAGGGAGGGGGAAAAATACCTCTATACTATACAAAGAGAAAAACTTTTTAATTTTTTTATTTGTTTTCACAATGTTCCAACACCAAAATAACAACCATGTTCCCCTCAAAGAAGGTGTGAAGCATTGAGAGATTTGAGTACAGAGCTATGGTGCAAGAGCTTGTAATGAAAAGTGTGGAATGGCTGTTTTAAATGTTTCAAAGATTCTCAAGAGTTTCATGTGCCTTGTCTTTAACCTTGTTTCAGTTGTCTCACCAGATATTAAGCACCTGCAATGAGATTATATGTGTAAGATCATGGCCATCTGGACCAGGAAAATTATTTAAGCAAATAGAAAAGTGTAGGGTACGCAAATATCCTTATATAATAAGGAAAAACACCTCCTCGTGTGATGGTGAACAAAGAGATTTTATTTTAAAATCGACGCGGTTTTATCCTTTAACACCATGTGACTTCTTTGACCAATAAGGCTACCTACGTGGGCGCATACTCCCCTGGGTTCCTCTGCCCCCGGCACGTACCCTGTGCCTTGGACACGCCTCCCACAGAAAAGGAAGTTTGAATTTGAAGTAAATGTCTTTTTTGGCTTTTATTTGAAAATTAAAGTTTTTTAAACATAAGAACTGGGTTGGACATATCGTTCCCCCATGGAGACAATGAATTAAATTCTCCCTTTAACTGAACATCAATGAAGTAAAAAAGGACAGCTGATGTATAGATGTACTTCAGAGCACAATTTAAACTATTCTGTAGGGAGACACGTAAGTGAAAATCTATAGTGTCAACATGCCCCATGGGAGGTGTACAGGCCTTGACTAATTTTTGAAGCAAACAAAACAGACTCTGAGATTAATCTTAAGCATCTTCTTCCCCTCTTCAAAACCATTTTTAAATAATATTTTGGTCTAAGTACTTATGTGCTTTCTTGTTTTTCTGATGTTACTGAATCTTCTCTGCTCTGAACCCAACACTATTGAGAGAGAATTGGCATCTTTTCATTGACTATCTCAAGGTTAATCGTAGTCTTATTAAAATAGTTTATGGTTTCTGTAGTCAAATATACCTTTATAAAGGTAGCACATAGTGTCAAGGGATGAAGTGACTGTACAGTACTTGTTGTTTGTTAGTCTGCGTTTCACTTGTTAATAGTATGTGTCTAACTGCCTACATTATTTAAATACGTCTAAACATGAGAATCTTGAACATGAATCATGAAAAGAATTAACTTTATCAAAAAGCTTCTCTGCAGCATCTGATTACTACACCTATGCTTTCTTCTGCAGAAGCTTTCTTGTCTCACAAGCCCTGACATATCTGTTGGAAGTAATTGCTCCCCTGAGTTTGTCAGCAGATTCCAGAAACAAGAAGCTCTGGGGATATAATCCTCCTGGTGCCTCTGAAACAAAGTATTTCCCTCTAGTTTCCTTCTCTTAAAGAGTTTCTAAAGAATTCTGGTCTTCTTTTGAATTGTAACTCTTTGTTCTATCTGCAGTTTAGGTAAGAGAATGCATTGGCAATCTATAAAAACATGTCTGCCAGCATGAGCTGTCACAGCTGCTTCGTGAGCTCATCTGGCATAGCACATGTTTTGGAGGCTTAGAGACACACCACAGTTCCAGTCTCATTTAATGTACTGTGTTAATTGTCATGTAGCTCTCTTAATTATATAGGTCTGGGGCCGTTTTCAGTGGTTCATGTGTGTGCAGAAAGCACTGCTTCTGGAGCACATCTGCAAATCCACCTAATTGTATACGTCAGAATAAGAATCTGGTCAACTGATATCAACTGGAGCTCAGTTTAGTTACTCTCTCTTCTTGTTTTGTTTAAATTGGGTCTTAACTGAAGAGATATATAGATAAAACAATGAAGACAAGGAAATCTTATACCTAGAGGCAAAAGGCTGTAGTTCTGTGGATCACATTATAAGGGGGACTCATAGTCTCATGTAGTCATTAATTTTCTGTATCAGTAGCAGTAAGAACTTGGTGTCCACTGGCACAGGAAATGTCCACTGGCACACTATTCTACATGGCAAATGATGTGCTAGTACTACTCAGTTGCACAGCAGGCATAATCATTTTACAGAAAGGTGAATGCGTTCGGGCTAACAAAGGTCAAGGGATTTGTTGTATTTTTAAAATTTTCTTTGACCCTGATGTCCAATAAATAATCTTTACTGAGGGGACCTTAGTGCCAAGGGTTTTGTTAACAGGCCTGTCTGTTGTGTTGAGTTAAATCATAAAGGTTTAGTCGTACACTGTTTTCTGAGATGCAGCTGGTCCTACAAAATTAATTTCATTTTGTAACATAACTCAGCCACAGTTTAAAAACTGGTGATCACAGCAGATAAGTGAAAAGAACATTTTGAAATATGCTCCTATTTTTATGATTTTACTATCAGATGTCTCACATTGTTTAAATAGAACACGTCTATGATTGTATAGTTTGTAATTACATCAACCTTTTATTTAATTAAATACCTTCATTAGTTCTCCTTCTTTCACTTAGAAAAATGTTTAATTTGCCGCTGAGTTTTGCTGAAGTACTTGACTTTTTTTATGGATAAGAAATGGATCTGAAAAGGATCTGAAAAGACTTTTAGGTCTGCTTTTTTTAAAAAAACCCAGTATTTCTGAATATATTATGAGTAATTTGTTGATATCTTTATCTTTCTGGTATGATATTAGTGGTATTTCATCCTCTCTATCAGAAGTGATATGCACCTTAAAAGTTCTTTTCACATTGTATTACGTTATGTAGGGTTGTTACATGTCATACAACAATCATGTGTTTATCGAAGAATGATCCAAATCTACCCTTGGAAAAGTAAGAATTCCATTAAAAAAACCAACTGTAAATAAATAAGAAAGTATAGAAACAATCATGAATATTTTCTGTATTTTCCATAAATAGAAGATTTTCCAAAAAGATCTATTTATTATTAACATTATTGGTTTCTCAGATTTGGTATCCTAAGGTCAGAGGATCAGTGGTTGCATCCTCTCATCTACCACAGTCAGTGAGTACCATAGTGTGTTGATAATATCACAGTTTACTGCTGGAAAGATATGTTCCTTCTTTTCATAACACAATGTGAAACCTTTTTTCTATATAACGAGTTACCTAATATAACAGTCTAGCTCTCTTTATGATACGGATGGGAAACATTGCCATGGCATCTCAACTGCAGCTAAAGATCTTCAGTCTGACAAAAAAAAAGAACAGTGTGATGCTGTGGGCTTATCCAGACTAGTAAGAGGCCTATCAGCCCTCTTAAAATGGAGAAAAATATTGGTCTGCAGATGCCAGAGAACTCTTTATCTGAACTTGGCACTAGGCAGCACTCACTCCTGCTCAGGTTTCTGGCAGTTTGGCAGAAAGTACTCTGCACTCCACAGGTTGCTTAAAGATGTTTTGGGTATTTATTCCCTCAAAGGTGTGTGCACCACTGTAAAATTTAAACTTACTTTACTGGGGAAACTGTCTATTTTAATATCTCAGTTCCATTCTTAGTTCACCTCCTCCTCTCAAGATGGAGTAATTTTCAAGATAAAGAATAGATTTATTAAGTGTCACCTAAACTCAGGCCTCCACCTATAACGAGTGGATAACCTGTAAATCAATACATATGATTATCTTGTCTTCAGTGAAAAACTTGATCCTCCTTTAGTAGTATGGTCTGGAAACAAGCCCCATTTTTTGTGTAACCAGCAGCATAGGTCAGCAGGTGGGCCTCAAACGTAAAAGCTAAATAGCCTTGAGTCTACCATCATTCTCTGCAAGCTCTTGTTTAGCATTTTCTCTAGATTTCTGCCTTTTTTTTTTTTTTTGTAATTTAAAGATCTCATCCTCTTTGAATAGTCTATCTTTTCAATATGGTCATTTTAATTCTTTCTTTTTTCCCCTCTATTTTTCTCATGTTTAACTTCTGTTTTCAAAACAGATGCAGTTTTGCTGTTTTATCTCAGTCCACTTCCTCTGCCTTTCAAAGCTGAATTTTAGATATCTGAGCAGATTATCCTTACTGGCCTTCCCTTGGGCTGAATGCATTGGGTTCTTACAGGTTGTTATATTTGAGTCACTCCTACTCAGTTTGACAGTCAGATACCTTAGTCAAACTTGTAATTAATTCTCTAATCCCAGCTGGAATCTCACTACCTTATACTGAATACTAAACAAGTTGAAACTAACTTGGTGTCTAGTATAACACAAGCTCTTTGAAAAGACCACCTATGATTAATTTTCTGTAAAAATGAGAGCAGTGACAGAAAGCCACATCCGATATGTTTAAGAGACTGCACACCCCCCGTCATCCTTCTAACTTTCTATTTATCAGTGTTCATTTATCATTGTTACAGATAAGTTATATTAAGCAGAAACTATCTGCTGAAAAGAATAAGGATTATCTAAAAATCATAAAGTCATAGAATCATAGAATCAACTGGGTTGGAAAAGTCCAACCCTCGATCCAACACCACTGTGATTACTAGACCATGGCACTAAGTGCCACATCCAGTCTCATCTTAAAAACCTCCAGGGATGGTGAATCCACCACCTTCCTGGGCAGCCCATTCCAATGTCTGATTACTCTCTCTGTAAAAAAATTTTTCATAATATCCAACCTAAACCTCCACTGGCACAGCTTAAGACCATACCCTCTTGTATGCTGATTGCCTGGGAGAAGAGACTGATACCCACCTGATGAGGTCTCCCCTGATCCTCCTCTTCTCCAGGCTAAACAACCCCAGCTCCCTCAGCTTCTCCTCATAGGACTTCTCATAGGATGTGTGAAAATGCCCCAGATAAAGTGGGTAAAAATATGTATAGCAACAGTAGCTAATAAGTAAATCAAGATGATTATAAATACAGCAGTGAAAAACACTAACTCTAGCAAACGGAGAAAAAAAGGGATCAATCTTAAGAAATGAACACTTAAGAAATTTGAATGTTATTGGAAAGTAAGTATTAGAAGGAGACTTCAAGGCCTAGGAGCTGAAAAGCCTCCAAACTCCCCATACTACACTAGATCTGACATGCCGAAAGTAAATCAGGCATTACTCTGAAGTGTACTTTTTAAAACAGTCTACACAATGAAAAAGTCTTACCTGATAATTTTTGCAGTCAGAGAGAGTGGTGATAGTATAATTTTTAATTAATTCCCTAGGAGTAAAACAGGAAAAACACAGCTCCTAACCAACACTGGTTGAGAATGAATGGCATTGTATTTCCAGAGAATCTCAGATTTTATGGGGAAATACAAGCAGAATATATTCAGTTCATGAAAAAAAAAAATCTTCCATTGTTTAATCAAGAGGCAATAGCAATACAAATTGTACCCTAAGAAACAGAGTCTGATTTATATGGTGGCAGTCTTATCAACCTAACCTCACCAACCTCCCCTTCCCACTTAAGGTAGCTCAAATCATTTCTTTGGGCATGGTTAATACCACTGTCAATCCTACAGTAAATGCAGTGTGCACTTGTTATTGTAGTAGTAGTAGTAGTAGTAATAATAATAATAAATATCATCATCATTATTATCATTATTAGTGCAGTGTGCACACATTAATTAGAGGTGCAGCACATAGTTTTTTACTGTCTGAGATGATATTTATATCAAAACATATTTGTGGGAGCCCAAACCCAGTTTTCAGCAGAAGAAAGCTTGGCTGACAAACGTCTCGTGATTCAAGAAGTTTGAACCCTTCTCACAAGACCTGTTAAAGTTCTACCTTATGGATTAAGCCTGGCTCCAGTAGAAATCAGAAAGGACTCTTGAGCTGATTGTATCAGACCATGTCTAAAACTCTTTAATCCCTTTCCCTCTATGTAATCTTGGTTGAGGGAAATATTTAACCCACTGGGCAATGGTAGCAAAAACTTGTGTAACTCCCCAATTAACATAACTCGTCCTCCTCATTAACATGTCCAGCCCCAGATGCCTTTAAAATAGTGTTCTCGTGTTCAATAAACTATTCCAGTTCCCCTGTACTGGGATCGTGTCTGGTTTTTATTTTTCAGACTGCCACTCATATTATTTACTAAGGTATTTTGTCATGACATATTTTTTCTCTTTCTGCCTTTCTGGATTCATACCCATTTGCTCATTTATTTTATTACTAAACAATATTCCAAATCTACCAAAAGCAAAGTGATTGGAATATATCACATTTAACTTTGGTCTGCTGTGTAATTACATCCTGTTGTTCCCTGCTGGACAGGGGTCTAAATTACTGCTACAGAAGCACAGGAAGTATTCACATTGATGTGTTTTTCTGGATCAAGCATGCAGTGTTTTGATCATAATTCCTAGCACAAAAAGTGTAGTCAGAGGTTTTCTCTATCACAAAGGATCACTTAAATGTTTTAGATAGAGAGAGCATCAGTTAATAATAAATGTATTCATTTTCCCCAGTTCTTTGGTCTGCCCATTCCTCTGAGCAGTAAATAAAAAGGAACAGATGTATAATTTGGGAAGTTTTCCAGATTCTGGTTTTTTTCTTCTAAGTGAATCATTAAATAGTGATTGCTTTATACAGTGTTCTTCTCTCTATATCAGCTTCATAAGGATCTAATTCTGTGCTTCATACACTATGAATATACCAATTAGAGGAGAGATTTTTTGAATATATATTACTTTCAGTATTTCGAATATAGGCATCTATATCTGAGCTTGTCATTGAGTTTACAGTTTGTGGTGAGAAACAGACATTTTAGGTGTGATTCACCTGAAGTTAAAGTAAGCATTGGAAATATATTAGATGGATCAGGTCCTAAAACACTATTTCTCTCATAATGACTAGTAAATGCTTTTAATAGTCTCTCCTTTCAAACATCACTTTCATACTTAAGGTTACAATTTTGTTTGCATATAATCCTGAAGATAATATTCTGAATATAATGGAATCATCGAATCATAGAATCATAGTACAGTTTGGATTGGAAGGGATCTTAATATCATGTATATAACATAATATGCTTTATATAGAATATAATATATATAATATACAATTTACATAGAATAAAATAATAAAATCATAGAATGGTTTGGAATGGGTTGGAATGAAACTTCAAGATCATCTAGATCTAGCAGAATTTGACATTTCCCTTTTGTTGAACTTCACAAGACCCCTCCTGTGACATTTTCCTTTCTGTTGTGGTGCCGGTGCCACTGAATGGCAACACAAGCAGCTGCTGACTCAGACACTCCTCCTGGTTGTGTGTCATCTGTGAATGACTTTTCACATAGGTGCACATATCAGTCCAATTCTTTATGTTTTTTAACATTTATATTCAAATTGTTTGGCACCATAAAGTTCTGGAGTACCTGTGGAGGTTGACCACTTCCAAGTGATATGTGGGCAGAAGGGATTTTTTTGTTAACTTCACGACAAAGAATACAGCAAGGTAGGATTTCAAACTATGATTGCAATTAACTTATTTATGAAGGTAAAATAATGAAAATAATAGATGCATTTATTTCTAAGGCAAGATGAGGACAGAAAAAAGCTCACTGAAGTGTAAAAACTTTCAAACAGCTGAAGGAAATCACAGCAACTGCAGAGAAAAGCTCCTAGGAGAATGCAAGTGTCTTAAATACTGCAGTGATCAGCACTTGATAGTAATTAAATTAAATTCACTGTTGCAGTGCTGAAAACCATTATTGCTGTGGTATTAGAAATGTAAGATAGGAAACTCAGATGGAAATCTGGAAATGTAAGTATTAAAATTATACAATTGAATATTCTTTATTATTATTTTCCGTAAAAAACATTTCCTGTTTCAAGGTAAGTGAATTCATAATTCAGAGTATTAGAGTTTAAGGATATTTTTTTAAAAAAACTCTAGGGACTTCATACTGAAGAGAAATATTAAAGATAACAGTGGCTACAAATACAGTGAAATTAACGAAAGAGGTTAACTGCAATGGATCCTGACTATAGTTTGCATTACATTTCAAAGACTGCATTTAGATTTCTTCCGTAACATTCAAAACGATTGCAAATAATACTCCAATAAATCCCAAAGGATATTGTTGTTTGTGGCAGTTATCTTTGCATAGAGGAATGAAAGCAGAAAGAGTTTGGAAAAAACCTCATAATGTGATAAATTTTTGTATGCAGAAGAAAATCATAAACATTGAGATTAACAATGCAATTCATTCTTGAGTCAAAGATGATGATGGTATGGGATGATGATGATGATTAAGGAGAGAATACGGAATAAAAGAAGTCAAGAGTTAGAAAGTATGTCTTGTTTCCAGGATACCACTTGATGCAGTATAACAGATCTTTTCCTGCCTGTTTTTTAAGCATGATTTTCTCTCTATCACCCCTGCTTCCTGATGGATATTGCATCTCTCCACCTGTACAGTTTCAGATCTTAGCATAGCCACTGCCTGTTCTCAACCTGAGAAGTAATTATATCTTTGTGGACATAGCAGCCATTTCTTATATCTTAAAACCACAATACATGGTCGGCAGAGAAATGAGTAAAATAAAAAAAAAAAAAAAAAGAAGGAGTCTTCCTTAAACTTATATCTTCAATAATTTTTTTTAAAATTCATGACAGATTAAATCACACAAATATATGCAAAATTATCACTTTTATATATTCCTTTTAACTGGGGGGGGGAGGAAATGAGATCATTTGAGAGCAAAAATAAGATAGGGAAATTTTTTTATGTTTATTCTGTGGAAAGAATGACAGTGATAGTGGAGATGGTGAGGTATTGTGCCGGGTAGGGAAAACTTAAAGTGGAAAGATACTCATGAAACCAGGAAAAGAGGACCTCTGGGCACATTCTTTTAAATATATAGTTTTCATCCAATATGAGTAGTTAATATTATTATTGGTGGTGGTTTTGTTGTTGTATAATCATATTATATTATTAATATTAATAATAAGAATAGTCATATTTCAATGTAACAGATGGTGATAAGCAGTTTGTATACTTTAGCAAGGAATCAGTGACTAAATATGATTTCCATATTTTTGAATATTGCATAATATCCAAAACCTTTCTTGCAGTAATAAACAAGAGAGATTTTACAACTGGGCTTTTTCCCTTGGTAATTTCAGAACAGGTTTTAGCAGTCAGCCTGGAGACAGTTGCCTATTCACAATGAAATTGTTTCCATGTATTAGTGTTAGGATAAGCCTTCTTTCGGTAGTTGACTTAATCATTAATCAGTATTTCTCCTTATCAAGGTTATAAGAATGAGATAATAGTTGTTAGAAAGTTGTTTTGAATTGAGTCATTTATCTTAGATTAGAAATCAGGTAATGCAGTGATCAAAAGTGAGTTTCCTCCTCCACAGATATTTTGTTCAATGAATGATATTCTGAAGGTTGTCACAAGGAATAGGATGTTGATGAACACCTTTTTTATTGGCTGTTGAAAAACTATTTTAGACTTACACTAGAAAATACTTCTGTATTTTTACTAGTATGAAATTGGACTAGTTTTCCAGCTGAAATGTAGGCCTTTGGAAGAGACAAACAATTCCGGCTATCTAAGCAGTTGTTTGGATGGGTTGTTCATGAATTCCCTGTGCGCTGCCTTCTGTAAAATCTCTGCTTTCTGTGAGTATGAATGTAGGAGGTGTGTCCAAAGGTACAAGGGATGTACCAGGGCAGTGAAGCCCAAGGGACCATGCGCCTAGATGGACAACCCCATTGGTTCTAAGGTCACATGGATTTAGGGGATAAAAGGGAGTGTGAGATTTGAATAAAACCTCTTTGATTCCACCCTGTCGGAGAGAGGACATCATTCTTTATCATATTAAGACCCTGCCACTACATATGAATACTTTGCAGTGGATCAGAGACAGCCTACTTACATTTACCTCAGGTTACAGATTTCAAACGAGAAAGGCTAAAGGGAGCCTTAAGAAACACAGTGCAGGGCTTCTGTCTTTCCATGTCTTTATTTCCATCGCACTAAGAACATACCTCTAAAGCACTGTTTGTCTCCACTTTAGTTAATTTTCCACTATGATAGGCAAGGATTTATTATGGTATATCTTATTAGCATACTATAAATTGAACACTGAATATTGTTTTTAATAAAAGTGATGCCAAAGGCTGCCATCATCCCTCTTTCTGCACATAACATGGTGGCAAGTTGCTTCTGCTCGTAGAAAGCTGGCTCTAACCTACCCTTCAAAAGTAAGATGGTTATTGCAGAATTTTCATTCATTTATTATGAACTCCTGCTAAATGGTATGATTTTTTACATTTCTTCTTTGATGATTGCTTTTTAAAGTCCTACTTACACTTAATACTGTGGTTTTAACAGTTACAGTGGTTTGAAGGTGATTATCACACCAGTGAGTTGTGCACAATAGCATAATGTGCTGATGTGCTATTTAAAAGCAAATGAAACACATATGCAATTGTCTGTAAGTTGAAACTGAAGTCATATTCACTCAGCTTGGTGACCAGAGTCACCAAGATAAAGACATGGTGCTCTGCAAATGCAAGAGAAGGCACAGATGCAAAACGCGACTTTTCTGTTAATATACGTGATGGACACTAGAAAATATTTTCTGTAGGATTACTTATGAAACATGTTTACCAACATGAACATTCCTTCACACATATTCATACTCTTCTTTCAAAAACTGACAGTAAATTATATGTTCCTACTAAGAAAGAAGCGTAATAGCCTTCAGTGTTTCAATATTTCCCACAGCAAAAACAGGAAAAAAAACCCAAAACCAAACAAGCCAAGGCTTAATGAAATCACTAGTTGAGATGGTTGTAGATGCATTCTAGATTTGTTGGGACATAGATCTGTTGGGTGAGTGCAGTGCTCTGTAGGCTAACAAAACAAAGTAAAGTGATGCAGTAAGAATTCTCTCCTGTATTCCTGGAACTGATTTTTCAAGACAGATGTTTCTTTCTGGCCCCAAGTTATCAGCTATGAAGGGTACACACTGCTCTGTCACTCAGGTCACTGATGAAGATGTTAAACAGTATTGGCCCCAGTGTCACACCCTGGGGCACACCGTTGGTAATGGGCCTGCAGGTGGGCTTTGTGCTGCTGACCACAAGGCCTGGTAATTCACATGGTTTTCAATCCACCTTGCTATCCACTTTGTTAACTTTGTCAGCTTGTCTATGAGGATACTAAAAATTGCCAGAGCACACTCTAAACTAGTCTTGGAAAGGAAAGTGCAGATTAATAATGTTACATAAAGTCAATGTGAAAACTTCTAATGCAAATTAGGAGCTGTTTGGCTGTCTGGACTGAAAAATGAAACCAGATAAGAAATTTAAATACAGCCATCATAAGTGAAGTTTGCTTTCAGGAAGCTGGAAGCAACCTTCAGGGTTTATAATGGAATAGACAAGCTTCTATCTGATAAAATTTATATATATTTAAAAAAAACCCAGAAAGACCTTGTTACTTTTTAGAATCAAGTTGTAGTAGAGAAAAAGCTCATGCATTAAACTGTAACAAGTAACAACAGTAGACTTCAAAGGGAAAATGTTAATATCCAGAACTAGCATATATATTGGTAATGTATGATCATAGAATCATAAAATATCCTGAGTTGGAAGGGACCCACAAGGATAATCAAAGTTCAGCTCTTGGCCCTGCACAAGACAGCCCCAGAATCACACCATGTGCCAGAGAGCATTGTCCACGTGCTTCTTGAACTCTGGTAGGCTTGTGGCATGACCTCTTTCCTGGGGAGCCTGTTCCAGTGCCCAGCCACTCTCTGGGTGAAGAACCTTTCCTAATTTCTAACCTAAATCTCCCCTGACACATCTACATGCCATTTCTTTGTGTGTCATCATAGGTCACAGAGAGAAGAGGTCAGTTTCTGCCCACATACTTCCACTCGAGATGAAGTTGTAGACCTTGGTGAAGACTCCTCTAAGTCTTCTCTAGGCTGAACAAGCCTAGAGGATGCCCCTCCTATTGCTTCCCCTCATCCCGCCATCATGGCTGGCCCAGAACAGAAAGATGTGGAGGAAGCAACACTGGCACCCTGGTATGATACCTGTTCCAGCCCCAGTGTCCCTGGTGCTTGAGGCTCTGTGGCTCTCTGAATCCTAACCTTAATGGAATCTCGGTGTTAAGGCTACTGTCAACATCACCCTTGGTAGCCCAGATTTGAAAAGTGTGGAGTCAGCAATGATGGTGTCATGCTATGCTCTGCTTGGCATGCCTTTTCTAGCCCAAATATCCCTGGAGGTCTAGGCTTTCTGATTTTCTGAACCCTAACTCTAACCCTAATGGGAGCTGGGCACGGAGGCTGAGATCTTAAGTAGACTCATTGCAGTCTGCAATGCAGTTGGAAAACGTGACGTTGTATAAGGTTATGCCTTCATATAAGAGTAGGTTGCTGATTTGTAATTGTTATTTGGAACCTATCTATAAATGGTTTCCATTTCCTACTGGTTGATAGTGCAAAATTTTATTTTTTCTCATGGTAGATTGTGTCTAGATAATTGAATTATCATAGGACACTGATTTAATGTATATTTCCATAAGCTTTGTTTTAAATATCCAGGGATATCAATTGCTACTACAATAAAACTAAGCATCTGTATATTTTTGGACCATTTGATACTTAAAAACTGTAGAGCAATAGCGTCCATTTCTAGCACATTATTAAGTTAGTTTTGATTCACCTTTCCTATAGGATGTATTTCTTGGAATATTGTTTGTTGTCATAGTTTTTTTTTGCTTCATCTCCTCTTGTTTTGCCTCACCTGCATATGTTCTCACAGAATTTTGCTTTGGCTTTTCTAAATAGTTAGGGTCTCAAATTTAAATTAATTAGAAAAAAAAAAAGGTTTCTTTAAAAAAGGAAGATGGAAAGTGTAGAAATAATTCAGAATTTAGGTTCTGAATTTGAAACTTCTGATTATGAAAGGTATTATGCAAGTGATGTCAAATTTAAGATAACGTCATATGCCATAAGCATTTCTAACATAAAACTGTAGATTTCTAGGGTATTCTGAAAGGACCAGCCAAAAACATAATAATGTCCCAGCTTAGGAAAATGTGATCTCAGATCTCACTGTTCGAACTATCAGGTTTCCAGAAATCTGACCCTTTATCTCCTTTAAGGGTTTTGATCTTCCAAGTGTTCTCAGAGTCTTAATGCAGTTATAGGTTTGACATCTTCACAAAATGTGTTTTCAGCTACTAATCTCTTTCAAAAGAGTCAGAGGAGGACATAGACATGTTGTGACAGGTGCCTGGTCTTTAGAAAACTCCCTAGATCTTTGAAAGAGGCAAAATTAATCTTTTCCCTCTCTGAGAGTATCCACATTTAGTTACTCTTGAATATATCGGCCTCCTTTAAACTAAACAACTCAGATTTCCTTTGGTATATTGCATGCTGAATATCTTCAGGATAGAGGCTTATGGTTTTGGGCTCACTATTTTCATGGTTAAAAGTATAATTATTCTTCTTATTATTTCTCCAAGGATTACATTCTGATGATTACTGTTCTGATGTGGAACAGTTAAAAGAACTGATGCACATTATTTACCAGTGAGAAAAGCTGAAACAGTGAAAGGCTTGAGAAGCCAACATAGTTCTGCCTTATCAGAAAAGGAAACAAATTTTGCTAGATAATTTTTTTTGCCAGTAAGCAATAAATAATCAACAATTTGGAAAAGAGAAAGTGAGTTTTTTGTGTTCCTGGAATCTCTAAACTATTGTTAGACAAGATTGTCATGTCTGATGATGTAGATTTAGTAAAAAAACAAAGATGGGTGTTACTCTGTAACTTGAGGCAGCAATTAAAAATGGAATAAATGCTGATAAGGCATAGCAATCTGTTTTCATAGTAACTCCTCTTCTAAAGAAGTTTCAGGTGAATACAAATCATCCACAGCAGAAATTTCACTTGCACGTGTAAACTTGAACTGTTTACCATTACCAACTTGTATATAGAAGGACTAAAAAAAAATTCTAATTAATAAATTATCTAATTAATCTAGACTTCAGGCTTGTTGGAAATTATTTTCAAATTGACTCCAATTTCTGTAAACTTAGTTGTTATTAGATAGTTCCCACAACATTCACAGGAGTTTATTTATGTGAATTACCATGATCTGTTTGCTTCACTTATTCATGATTCATTATCTAAGATCTGTGACTGTTTGGTTTTGTTATACTTACTGAAGGCATTTACAGACTGAATAAATAAAAATACAATTTTACAATATATAGCACTTTGTGATGCCAAGCCTCTGCTTGAGTCAATTCATTTTGTGTTCTTCAAACACGGCTCAGTCAAATTTCTAGTACATTCAAGTCTTTTGGAAAAATGAACCACTGTATCAGAATGAGTAGCTCAGGCCAGAAGGGACATCAGGATGTCTCGAGTCCAAACAACCTTCTGCTCATGGCAGGGTCATCTACAAGGTCAGACCAGGCTTCTCAGACCTTTATGAAGTTGAACCTTGAACACCTCCAGGGTACTTGAACAACTTCAACCTCCCCACAGTCCCAGTCAGTTATGTCCCAGTCAGAAGTTAGAAGCCATCTCTGCTACAGGCTGAACAAGTCTGGCTCCCCCAGCCTCTCCTAACATGGCAAGTGCTCCAGCCCACTGCAAGGATGAGATAAGGACAGGGAGGGATCACTCACTGATTACTGTCATGGGCAAAACATCCTCAACTTGGGGAAATTAGCTTATTTTATTGTCAATCAAATCAGAGTAGGATTATGAGAAATAAAGTAAAATGTTAAAATACTTTTCCCTCCCACCCTCTTCTTCCTGGGCTCAGCTTCACTTCTGCTTTCTCTACCTCCCTCCTGCCAGCAGCACAGGGGTATTAGGGAATGGAGACTGCGGTCAATGTGAGGTGCCTCCCATGGGAGACAGTCCTCCACAAGCTTCTGCAATGTGAGTCCTTGCTACCAAAATCTTGCCATCCAGACCCAATATACTAGAGTACTCACACTTTAGCACAGGGACAGTTCTCTGTTACAAGCTACTGATTGCACATCGGGGTGCTATAAATGTAATATCACTCTCATAAATGTACATGTTACATTTTTTTTTAACTGCAATGTATAGCTAATTACAGCTTTTCACCCTGTGGTTTCTTTGTAGGATATGAAGCATAAAATTGTTACTTTAGTTTGCAAACAGTAAAACACTTTGGTTATCAGGCAACTGTGAGCTTATATCCTATTTATTTACAGACCTGTTATTTCCTTACTTTACTTCCCCTGTCCCACCATCACACACGTTCCTTTTAGATAGGAATATTAGCAACTTGTGATTCAGAGATATACCATGAAACTGAAATGCATTTGGCCTTTTTCAGTTACTAAGTAAACTGAAAGGCACCATGTAAGAAGCTTGGACAGGAATGCTGCAGGATTGCTGCATGCCAAAACAAATCGGGATGTTATAAACACAGGGAGTCCAAACAGTATCATTTCCTATCAAAGTGTATTTTTTAAAGAACAGGAAAACTAGCATTGTACTTTCTGTCCATATGGACAATGGTTATTTTAGTATAGACATATATTTTAGACATAACATTTTTCCATCCAGTGATTTATTTCCAGTATTATACCATCCTTAACTGGAAGCCTAACAAAAAGCTTTCTGAGCTGAAAATTCTCTCTAAGTGGTCTGAGTGAGCAGAACTCCACAGAGTAATAAAATAAAAAAAAAGTACTGACAATTTATGTATGTTACTAATTCCACTGATTGTGTCCAAATTCCAAAAACAGCCACTGAGTATTACATTTAAACATTATCTTTTTTCCAATACTTTGATTTGAGAAAAGAATATGTCAGGAGTTGCTCAGAACAGTGACTACAAGGTTACAAATAGCAAGTTCTAACGTTATTATATTTTCTTGGAGAAACTGGAAACATGAGACAGAGGAGGTCAGCAAAGTAAAATGTGGACATAATCAGTTTCGGCTGTAAGGAAAGCAAAATGTGAGAGAACACCAGCACAAATGAAATTGTTTAAACAAGTGAACAAATTTGAAGAGTAAATCCTACACTGAGAAAACTAGTACACTGGTCTAGGTCTTCAGCTGTCTCATTTACTTTGGACAAAGCTAAATTTTAGAGCATGTGTGCATGCATACCTGCATATGTTAAACATAAATGAAATATGATTCCCTACAACAATACTCATTAGTTCTGTAGTAAAAAGTTTGCTGAACTGTGAATGGAACTTGTGACATGTCTTCATAGCTACTGCTTCCATTCACTTGAGCTGGTTATTTGTGCTCATAAACACCAGTACTTAATTTGGAATATTAGAGGGTAAAGAAAGATAAATTTCGTTCTCTTCCACATGGTCAGATTTCCATCATATGATGGAAACTTTAATGGAGATTATGTAGATTTTTGCAATGAGGGAAGGGAAGGCAAGGCAAGGCAAGCAAGGCAAGGTAAGGAAAGGAAGGGAAGCAGATGGAGACTCTCAATAATATTGGGATCTGAAAATGAGAAGGGAGATCTTGAGGAGAGAAGAGTCCAATAAAGAGGAGATTGCTGAGTGAAGGGGCAGCAGCTTACATAGAAAAGGATAATGGAAGATTAACTATGGTGATTTAAAGTGTCCGGTGTTGTGTTAGTTTTATATAAGAAGCAGTTGTTGTACAGTTGTTCTTATCTGGACACAAAGAGAACACAGTTTTATGAAAAGTAAGTCATGGTGGCCTCTGTTGATTGAAGGGCATATTGAATGCTGGAAATTTTGATTTTTCGTCATATTCAATATGCTTGAATTCAGTGTGACTGACTATAACTGAGTAAATATTTGGTTTTCTTTGCAAAATCTACATGATTTCTGCCCTATCAAAGTTTAATTAGTAATTTTACCACTTAATAACATTCTCTGCCCTTCCTTACCATATAACCAAATAGAGATAGATGTAATCACCTAGAATTTTTTTATGGAACCTAAATATAAATTTTAAAATTCCTATAGAGGCCAAATAGAGTACCACTAATAAACTAATGACTCAGTTAAAGAAAATCAAAAATATTTTCAGAATAATATTGTAAGACAGATCACTAGGAAACATTTTCGTATAGTCAGGCCTCCAGTGAAGACAAATAATGATTCTTCAGCCTATCGTTTTTAACCATATGCATTTAAAATATTAGCTTAATGAAAACACAAGGAAATTGACTTAAAACAAAACCCATAAAAAGAGGGGCTAAAATTTGTCCAAATTATAATACACTTTCTTTAGGCAAAAAGTTTATTCATGGGTGGTTTCTCTAGCTCAGCTCTTTAGTAACGACCTAACAGATCAGTTTGTCCTAAAGTTATTTATCTACTTCTGAAAATTAGTGAAAATTTTAAGTAGAACCTATAGAAGCATAGTTTCTTGGGAAAATTTATGTCTATTAAATAGATGCATAAATATGATTTTAGGAAATAAGTAATAGTCACCCTGATATAGTTAATACCGCACTCAAAATGGAAACTGTTGTTTGACCTTGAGGCTACCTGGTACACCACAGCCTGTTTGCATAGAGCCAAACTAAGTCTTTGCCTTCACTCTGCCTGTTGCAGGCTCCAAATCACATCCAGCCATTGCATCTAAGAATGGGTTAAAGCAATGCCAGTGCCAATAGTTCAGCTCTCTAGGAGATCATGACCTGTCTCGGTTTGTAGATGTCAGGTTTGTAATGTTTAGAAGATTGTTCAGTTCTCTAGTATAGGTACTGCCACTTTTCTAAAATCTGGCCTTGAGTATGACAGTTATTAATGGTACGAGGGAATCAAATGTTCAGATGTTTTGTTTGAGAATAGTCTAGGGATGTTATTTTTCCCTGAGACGCTACCTTATGAGTAGCAGGTCTCGGTAAATTGTGTTTATGAGTTACAGAATCATTCTTAATTCACATTAAAATGAAACTTAAAGAATTTTCATCAAGGTTAAAAGTTTTATAAATGCAGCTATGGATAAATTTTTGGTGGCACAGTTAGCTGGCTGTTTGCATATGAAAGAGAAACCTTTAGCCAATGAAATTGTCAAAGCCTGATGCCATTTAACATTTTGTAAAATCTACAGTAGAAATCAGCATTCTATTTTAAAATAACATTGTATGGTGTTATCGTTGCTTTGATAGGACATCCTCGGTATTTGAAAAAAGTAGTTCTAGGAGTATGAAAAAAGTAGAAACTGCACTTAAGAAAATTTAAATGCAAAATAACAAATAGCATCAATTCAGAATAGCTATTGCTACCCTTTTGTATCATCATGAGGTCAAACTCATTCCTTATGAGAATGTGTTCTTCAACCTTTTATTATTTTGATTCCTCAAATGTGCTGGATGAGTAGACAAAGTAGGACACTTACTTTATTCCCTATAGTCAAGTTTTACAATGTTGTTTGCCAAATTATTACGTACAGAGAACTAATATCTAGGTGCAAAGTTACAAGACTGCAAGGATTTAAAGCACAAGCTAGAAACTATGTGCATTACTGTTACTACTCATCTGGGATGTGACTACATGAAGATAAATAAAATTGCATGTCCTTAGATAGGCTCAGACTACTTGTCTCAGTTACTGGGTCCCTTTCAAAATATCTATTAACCTCAAATCAATTAGAGAATAAATGAGCAGCTCGGTGATCTGTCTGCACACCTAATTGCTTGTCTGGTATGGAAGTTCTATCTTTAATATCTCTTCACTGCAAGAAAGCTAGTATCCCTTAGAGAGGGATGACTAATGCCTATTAGAAATATTTTAATGAACTTCTGAATTTTTAGGGGAGGTGTCATAGCTTAATGGCAGATCTTTGCTCACACAGCTGTCTGTGCACATTTTAGGTGCACTATTATCTCTTAAACTCACATAGAGTAACAGCATGATGCTAAGTATATTCGCTGGCTTTGCAGGAGATTGAAGCTCAATTTTCTTTTCTGTTGGACTCATTATAAAATTAAACATTGTTCTTCTAGAAATGAACCATAACTACCAAACTAGTTTGGAATCTGGTCTTTTTTCTGGAAGGTTTCATTTCAGAATTTGTTAAGAGTTCAAAACTAAAACGAGAGAAAATTTAAAAAAAAAGGAGAATAATATTTGACTTACTTTCCTTCGTACTTACTTTTGACATAAACTAAGACCACAATTAAGATTCCATTCCTAAATCATGTTAAATGTACCTTATTTCTTGCATACAGGTCCAAGCAAAAGTATCTTAGACTTCAAACTTGCAACATGCACTAAGGTCACGGCTAGATTAGATAACAAGAGCAACTGTGTGCTCTGCCCTTTAGTGAGTCTGAATAATCCCCAACTTTAGGTTAATTGCTCTAAAGACTCAAATCTGAAAGGAACTTCCTATTCCTCTTTCTTACAGCATGCTCTTTTTCAAAAGAGTTTCTAAGACAGTGTTAATGAATGGATTGTTTTAACAACAAAACACATCATTAGCTCCATTGGCCTATAACATGTCAGTAACAACTGTGTAAAGATCAGTCTCTTGGGTAGATAGCAGAACTTATACCTACATGACAAGAAATCATCAAAATCCACTGAGATCATTATATTTTAATAAGAGAGAAGCAGCAGCACCTTGTGGCATTTGTGTTTTTTCTGTGAAGATTCAGATGGGGATAACAGTGGAACCACTGAAAAGAAGAAAATGGAAAAGTAGCATTACTATGTTGTAATCTGGTGTCAGTAACTTAAGGTCGCAGAGCTCTGTTGCACCCTAAGTTTGATTCCAAAGAAAAAGGATCCTGATTTTGATTAGAGGTGAATGCTACGTGAATGTAAAGAAGACCATCAAGAGCTGAGCATGAGACTCTGTTGCCAGAGCCTGTGCTGGAAAGATATCATGAGTTAAAGCAAAATGATCTGTGTGGAACTGTGATTCTCAGTAAAAATGCACTGTCAGTCTGTAGAGGAAACTGAAATCCAAGCCGCTCATTCATGAGATGCTTCTTTATCCTGAAAAGTAAACTGTAACTCAAAGAGCACATAGATCCAATATATTATGAAAAAGAACATAGGAGAGAAAACATTTTATGAATCTTGGAAACTAGTCATTATTGCAGAAATTTGTTAAATTTTGTGATATAACCCACAAAACCAACAGTTTAAAAATGTAGCATGGATATCACAAATATAGAATAGGTACTACAAACTGAATAAGACTACAAGATCTTATTCATGAACTCTTCTCTTTTCTTATTTCAAAGAAATTGGAAGGAAAAAGCTGTCCAGTATTTTTAATTTCTGAATCAAAGTTAAAATTCTTCCTTTTCTTCTCCTGTATCTAGCAGTTTATTGCAATGTAGAAATGTTCTGTCCCTATTTCTCAGATTTGTGCCTTTTTCCAGCTCTAACAAGAGGTTTTAAAAGATCAAGTAAAAACTCTCATATAGTCAGTGATGGAAAAGGGGTTTTTTTGTTTTGGTTTGGTTTTTAAATAAGGATACCAAGGGTTTCTAATTCAAAGACTGAATGACATCTACCTGAAAAAAAGTGTGCTTGAAAGGGTATGTTAATTAAAGATATAATCCCTTCTTCTAGAAACCAGGAATGGACAGAAAGGAGGGGTAAGCCAAGCCTACATGCTGACAAAATAATTGTGGGATGGAATGGGACACAGAGGAAAGAACTGAGAAGAATGAAAGTGGTGTCAGTGAATAGCTTTGAATTACTGCAAATTCTGTTAAGAATTTGTACAGGATAATAAGGAAGAAGGAAAAGAGATAGCTAAGGAAGAGACTACTGAAAGTGTTTTGTCTTTGAAAGAATAGATATTTGATTACAGGTAAGCACGTGTCAATATCCTGTAGAATGTGCTGATCATGAACTGTTTCTTCATCCACTGTTTAAAAACAGCATGTTGCTCCAATCTTTTCTCTGTACATCAGTTAGAAGACAAATAAAATATTCTGAATAATTTTCAGTTGAAAGCCAGACTAGCATAAAGAATCCTCCTACCTCCATTCCTCTTGAGAAAACCAGTTTCTGAAAAGCTTTCTACTTCTCTTTCTTTGTATGTGTTTGTTTGATAGAGTTTTATTTATTTTTGGTGAAGTTAATGGCCCCTGGGATCCCTCTGTTCTGCATGAAACACAGAGGATCAGCAACAGAAACACATGTTTTTCTACCCACATGAGTTCAATACTCCTAAATCTAACCACAGTAATACCAGGAGGCTGGTTGGAAACCACTGAGTAATTTTGAAGTGGCCTTAAGCACAAGAGCTCTGCAGGCGTTTCATTAGCACTTCATAGTACAGGAAGTAGCAAGGCATTGTTTTCTTCACTCTGGGTCAGAAGTTTAAGTTCTAGGAGTGGAGGATTTATCATCGGTGTTACTTAACAGATAGTGCTATATTCCATTCAGAAATAGTACAGATGTAAATCCTTCTAGCACCCAGAAGAGAATAAGCTTTCTTTGTCATGACAATATCAGTAAAAAAAAATCAGAACATCTTTTCAGTTTTCCTATAGTGTGCTGGTGGAGACATTCTGGAAACTATCTGCCTGGGCTAAGTAAATCAGGGTATCTCATAATACTTCACTGCAGTTTCATATATAGTATTCTTTCCTTATGTTGCTCTATTTATTCTGGGAAAGATTCTTTCTGAAGCTGTATTTTGTGGAATATTTCCTCTCTTTTCCTCCATCTTATCTCTTTCTTTTCCTCTGGCTATGAACTCTTTGTGGGATTTAATCTCAGCAAGGTAAACAATTCCTTAATGATCTTCATGGTTTTTTATTCCATGACCTTAGTTGTGGCTGATAACAAGGTTTCGTTTTGTTGGGTTTACTTTCTTCATGTGGACATTTTTCTGTAGAAAACTCTATCTAATGGATGGCTTCAATTGAATTGCCAAGGAGCCTTCAAAGGGTGACAAATTTGAGGCACTGGGCACTGTTAAACTAGATTAAAAATGAGTGATCTACAGCTAGAAGCTTAAACAACTAGAGCTCATTATTCCTCAAAATCCTTAAAATTATTTCTAAGCTTCCATGAACTGTACTTGTAGCTACTTTTTAGTACTTATTTTTATTTTTAGAACTTATAACTTTAAATAAATCAGACCATTTCATGTTTCAGATCTGAATATCATGAGAAGATGGCATAAATTATTAGGAAATAAGTACAAAAATTATTTTACAAAACTCTTATTGTGTACATAAGTTCTATTGTGGCTGAGCTTATGTTACAAAATCTTTGTGAGTCAGAAGGAAATTTTTATTTTTAGTGTCTTTAATATATATATGAATGCAAATCAAGTGTGATTTGTTGCTGAAGAATAACATATAGTTAAATATTGTGTGTGTCTATACCTCAATTTTGTCTCTATGTTTATAATTAGCAAGAAAAAAATTGTGCATTATTTCTTACTAACTTTGTCACATTACTTGTGTTTTCTGCACAGTAATTGCATTGAAATTCTTGCCTTCCAGACAAGTTCAAAGAAGGAAAGGAATGTTCTTCAACAATAAAAATATTATAAATATTTTTCTGAAATAGGACAATTTTTGAGAACAGACTTGAGATCCTTATGATGTCACCAAGAACATCACTTTTTTATTCTGAGTGGATTTATTATCCATAAAGATACCAGACTAATGATACTGAAGATGAAATTACCTAATTCATTGACATATATGCTTCAACACTCACCTGGAAAAGCTTTCTCAAAGGGAGGGAAATAGTCAGATAGTCACTTTTGGTTAGACTCTATCATCTTTGGTGAATGATATTTTGCTGTAGAAGGACTCCACTGAGGTTAAATATAGTAAAAAACTGCTAATTTAGAGGTAGAAGAACCTTTCTTTTAACTGTGTCAAATAGATGAAAACATGAAGGTACAAAGTGGGAACTTTTTACACACCATAAATTTGGAGGAAAATCTGTATCGTGACAGTTGTTTATTTTGTTGACACAGTCAAGAAAAGTTTCTTCCCACCATAAAAGGTCAGTTTTTAGAGTTAGATCTGGTTCAGGTTTTAGAGTGAAGTCCTTTCAGCAATCCTGACAGCTTGCTAAAATTGAACCCTGTGGAACACCATTAGTGAGGGGTTGTGAGCCTGATCTAACCCCATTAGATACAACGCTTTGTGCCTGACAGGTGCTTACAGGTGCTTCTGAGTAGGATGAGACCAAACCTTATGTGGTGATGCAGGAGAAGAGGAAACACTATATATGAAAATCCAGTAGGATTCAGCTAAATCTCAGCATAGACAACTGGTCAAGTACGACTTGCCGACCTTCTATAAGGACTGTCTCCAGCTCTCCACAGGACACTCTGGTATCTATGATTATAGGAGTGTGCACCTTTAATAGCCTGCAGTTATTATTAATGACATCTTTCCTACATGTACTTCACACCATAATTAACTAAAAGAAATCAAAACAGTCTTTATTATATTGTTGGTTGTCTTGATTTTTTTTCTTTTGCATTTCATTAAATATTCACCAAATAACATTGTAGTTTCAAACTTGTTTTGTCCTTTGGGGTTTTACTGTGTTTTCAGGTATTAATGTAACTATTTTACAGGTTTCTCATTGGAGTGTAATTTTTTTCTGAAGGTAATGTGACATTTTTATTTTGCTTTCAACTGCCTGACTAGATGTTAGTTTGTAATTTTCTTTGTAAAATCCTACTGTTCAGAGCTGAGCATGACATTAAGGAAGCACATTCATAGGAATCCTCAAGTTGATGTGTGTATCTTCAGTTGATGTGTATGACATTTGAGGCAGGTTGCCTCATTGACTTTTCTGTGGAAAGCATAAGGACTACCAGAAACTTTGTTAACTCAAAAGTTGTTTTAGTGCTGCTGATTTTTTGTATCTACCGAATTTCATGCAGACGTATAGAGACTAGCCCATGGACACTTGGTTGTCTTGCACACTTCAGTTTGGTTTCACCACATGGTTTTTCATAACTGAAAGAGTTAAGGATTCAGACAGCTTATTTTGCAACAGTAGTCAGGTATTGGAAATTTCAAAGACCATCAAAAGTTTCCCTATGATTTGCATAAAAGAAATTCTTGTAAAATAATTTCAAAATAAAAGATTTCTTTCTAACCTCAGGTAAAATCTGCTTGTATATACAAAAGCACAGGATATTGCACATCTAATACACATTACACTTTTACGTGAAAATAATCTTCTGTGTAACCTACTAATTCATTGGGAACAGTAAAGTGATGTAGCAATGAATTCCGTGGCCTAATTAGATATTTCTCAATTTTTTCAGTTTCCATGGAATATCTTTTACCTAACTGTTGCATGATAAGCTAAATAGGAGAACTTGTGTGACTGCATGATTATATAATTGTGTAATATATGTACAGGTAACAAAAAGCTTATCATTACTTGTTTCCAAAGATAAACAGCTCAAATATTATTGTGTAAAAATTTTTTGGACTTGCAGAGGTCTAATTTATTTTCCTGGATTGTTTCTGTTTATATCTTGAATATGGAATGATCAGAAATATAAGCAGAATTTAATGAGAAAAAAAACTTGTCATTTTTCTTCTTGTGGAAATAAACATTACACAGTTGTGGGTAATTTAATATGCAACTCACGCATCTTGAACCATCTTATTTATCTTCTTCTAAAATGAAGAAACATTCAGGTCCCAGTCAATGGGGCCAGATCCATAAATAAGAGGAATAAGGTCTATCTTGCTGGAACAGAATCTTTTAATCACCTTACATACGTAGAGACTGCCCTCAACAGGAGATCATCACTAATGAACCCAATTTTAACATGCAATATTCTAGATCTCAGAGAATGTTAGACATGAAAATTTCAGTTAATGAAAGAACCTGTTCACTTTAGGTGAGGGGTTTTTTTATTATACTTACATGCTAAGTAGTAAAAGACCAAATGTTTTGAACACGTTTTTTGTTTCATCATTCTTTAGTAACATTAGACATTCCAAGACATAAGGGATAAATTTACACATGGAAGAGATATCCATATAACCACCTTCAGAATTCTAAATCTTCCAATCAACACATGGAAAATGATGGTGTTTGTTTTGCCTCATATTAACACAAAACTATGAAAATAATGCTTGGAAAAGCCAACAGTACGTCATGGTCAAGGATTTCATTGTTCTTTTCATTCCTCTCTTCTATGCCAACCTTCAGAGGCTTTGAAGGAAAGAAATCCTATTATAAGATCAATTTCCTAAGTGAATTTTTCGAGGTACGTATTACTACTTCTCTTTGGTAAAGTTTGGGGTTTTTAACATCTTCATTCATGATGCATTTTATGACAAGTTGTCAGTCATTTCTGTTTATTTTTTGTTTTCTATACCATCCACCAAAATTATGCTTGTACCGTTCTTTTCAGATGGGAAAGAAATAAAGACAGATGTACAACTGTATGGAAGAATCTGTAATGAACTAGTACTGTAGGGTCCAGAACACTGACTGACTCCCTACTATGCAAGATGATGCACGAACACACACAAAAAAGACAGCTCTGTCTCAGAAATCCTAGCATCACATCTATATGCTTTGAAGGAAATAAGTATTGAAAGATAGGCAAGTTGAAATATTGTCCTATGCTAAGTCCTTGTTTTCTCATGTTAGAAGGCACTTGAGGTTGGTGGTCTAGGAAAAAAAAAAAAGGGTATTCAACAGAAATATTTTGGGATTTCTTGATTTCCAGAAAGAACACAGTTACCTTATTCTTGCCAAGTACTCTGACAAAATGCTCATACTCTGCGTGAGTGCACTGCAGTTCCTGCTCAGCCTTGAGCTGTGCCCTGCCCAATGCAGCTGTATTCTCAGCAACACAGCCTCAATATTTGTGACTGCTGCTTATTCTAGAACAGATGTATTAGTCACATGATCTGACCAGTGGATATTTAGGATTGTATGAAGGCAGCGTTGATGGAAACCTTCTAAGAGTCGCAGGTGGTGATGGTAGATGACCCATGATTCAGATCCATATAAGAGGGTAGACAGCACTATGGCTCTGTAAACACTGATCTTTGTACTTTTCTTCAAGTGTTTATTTTACCAAACTCTTTCATGGAGCTTTCCGAAGGCACTACTTATGTAGACATAAGTTAATCAGAGTTGTTTTGTTGTTTTGGAGTTAGGTATATCTTTTTATAGCTGTTAGAGTGCTCAACATCACTTCTTACTTCAGGGTGGTCAATATGCTGTACTGCATCTCATATATTTGTGTTATATAACACATTGTCCTTTAAAAGTTAACAGAACATACAGATGCTTTAGAGAGGTGGTTTTGATTTTTTCTAGAGCCTTAAATAGCCATGAAAAGGGGCAGAAGAGCAAAAGTAATGAAATTATTCCACTGAGCTAAATTAGCTATTCATGTATTTTGTATTAGCAGAAATCTGATGGAGAAACTGAATTCGTAAAGATATTTTTAGAGAAAAAAGCCTTGATTCCCGTTTGATTCTAATATATTAATAATGAGAACAAAGGAAAGAAAATTGAAACTGCTTTTCTATGTTTACCTCTTCTCTCTGTCACCCAAGGGGTAGCGTGCATTTTTTTTTTTATTCCTCTGCTTAAATTTGAATTCTGGCCAAGGAGGTACGTAGGAGAATGGTGGCACTTTCCTCAGAATCCTACCCTCTTACACCTTTTCCTCTGTCAACCTATCTGAAGATATGTATTTATCTCTGAAAGGAAAATTATCTAATCCCACCATACACCATAAAGAGAGCTGGGAGGTGAATAAGTGACTGACAGATTTTTAGTGTTGCTTTACGTGGTAGATTCTTTGCCCTATAATCTTAAAATTTTGGAAATGTACAATTCCAACTACTGCTTAATTTCAGAACTCCTTTGTTTAAATTTCTTATGTTTAATCACATGAAGTGTGCTGAGCAAACACAGGAGTTAGCCACTAACAACTTGGTTATTGATGTCAGTAAATTTTCCCAACTATGGTTTTCACTCCTGTAGATTATTGTCAAAAATACTACTAGGTGTAGCTGGAAGATATTTCCTTCCCCCTCTCTACCCAATGTTCTGAAAAAACATTCATAGCACATTTTCCATATTATTGCCACTATGGTTTGTATCTGCATTCAAATAACGGTAAATAACAGCCATAGTATAAATTTGGGCTGTTTATATCTCAATTCTTCCTCATTTTCTTTTTTTCTTTTTTTTTTTTTAGCCATAAATAGAAACTTTGCTGGATGAATTGTCTTCTTTCCCATGTCTTTCTATTTTAAAGTCTGCTCTAACATGTAAATAAAGAAGTAACTATTAGATGGTGTCTTACAGACCTCCAACAGTCCACAGGCCACAAGTTGCAAGAGACTGCACTAAAGTACTTAAGAAACATGTCAATCAATTTCCAACCCATTAGTAATTATTTTTGAGAACTCTCACAGGACGATAGAACATAGATGAGTGTAATCTCCTTGCAAAGGAAACCTCTGTGAACAGAACCATCTACATATTAATCCTGGATCCTATAAATATACCAGGGAAAGTACTGAGTAATCTGTAAGCATTCAACAAGTAACATGGTGATAATAGAATAAACATCTTGCCAGATATTTGTATCAAAGCATATTTTCAGACCTAATCACCTTCTATGAGGTAGTAACCAAAGCAGAAAATCAGGAATGTAGCATCCTGGTTTAAACCCTGATAAGCATTTTTACACAGATTTGTATGACTTTGGTAAGAAATTGTAATAGAGATGAACCATGTGACAATAGAGTGTTTATAGGCAAATTGAAACAGAACATACTAATAAAGATGTAGTACTTATTGAACATTTTTAAGGAGAATTCAAATGTCGTAAGTCCTATAAAATTCAATAATTTATTAATAATTTATTTTCATTGTAAGTGCAACCTTGGAATAAATCAATGAATGTTGGAATGGGAGAGTCAGTGCCCATCTCCCATTTTGGAAGAGATCAATAAAGAGCACTGAGAGACATTAGAGATGATTTCTTAGTTCTGCTTACTTTCGCAGTAGACTTCAGGAAGCAGAATATCAAGTTCTAAGCACTACATGTTGCAAAACATAGAGAATATTATAGACCAAGAGAGAAGAGAAAATAAAATTATGAGTTTTACAATAATAAGAGAAAGAAAATGGTGTCTTTGACAGACAGCTTATGTTCAACTGAGGAAGGACATGCTGAGAATTTACCATTTATGGACATACTGAGAAGTAACTATTCATGGAATTAAATTTGCCATTTATGGACCTGTGAAGGTTTCTTGTTCTGTCTGTCTTTTGAAGACAGCATGAGAAATAAGCAACTCAATTTTCAGCAGAAGAGATTTTTTTTAGAGGGCTTTTCAGTCTAAAAGTAGAGGTGAGTGCTGAGTGATGGAGGTTGTAAAATTCGTATCATTAAAATAAACACAGTTTAGACAGACATGAGACTAGGACATGTGTTCTGACACAGGATGGGAGAAGGAACCACAGAACTCTGTCAACCTCTGATTTACCTGTTTCACCCAGAATGACAATTTCCTAAGTATTTTTGTTAACTCCCTCTGAATACTAGCTAAAATTGTTGCTGTCTACCTGTCTCACATAGATATTTAGTTAGAAGTAAACCACTTACATTGTCTGTCAGATGTAAGTAGGGGAGAATAGAAAACCCCGCCTTTTACAAACTATATTTAATTTGTACATGTTGCTGATAATGGCCATAATTCAGCACTTTTCAATGGAATGCCATTTATAAGTGTGGCATTTACAGATTTTAATATTGAGATGAACAAGTAACTACTGCAAATATTTTTTCAGCAAGTGTGTAAGATACTGTATTACCCTTAGTACTCTGACCACCTCTTCTGAAAAAAGTTGCCATCATTTGTGCTCAACATGATGAGTAAACATCATCAAGGTTTCTTAGTGTAGTTAATTTTATTCTGAAACAAATTTACAACACTGATTTGTTTTAGAAATTTTTTATAACCAGCCCGCATACTGGAATTTGGTTCTGTCCAGTTTTGTCAAGTACAAAGCCACAGTCATCTGGCTTTACAGCTGCATGCCAGGTCTGGGAATTAAATGAGTAATTAAACAAAATTAAATTGGATTCAATAAATGGATAGATATGTAGTCTGTTTATTTTACTTGGCTGTAACAATGTGATGTATAAGCTGCAAACATGATCAAACTTCTTATACTTCTTATACTTAGTTTATTAAGACTGCAGCTTTCCACTTATATTTTACAAATTGTATTTGGCTTATTCAAAAATTGTGGATTTTTTTCATATTGAGTTAAAATATATCTACTATCTAACATGCAGGGATATTCCTTGTAGGTCAAAAAAAACATACTTCTACTGACTACTTAACTCATTATGTGGATGTGAACTGGAGTGTAGACAATGCTTTTCTCTCCAAATCCATGATTTCCTTGCCACTCAGATCTTTTCTGAAGTTTTGTCTTTACTGTGATAGCTAAAATATGTTGTATTATATGCAATCAAATCAAATACTAATGAAAAATACTTTGCATTTTCCTCCAGTTTCTCTAATGTTTCCTGCTTTTCTTCTCTCTCTAGCTGTTTTTCAGCTCTGCGGGGCAGGAATTATGCTATACTATATAATACATAGAATGCTTTATACACTGTAAGGCTATGATATATCATATTCCAGTGATCGTGCTCCTGTAGGAAAAATCTCTGAAGTGTATTTCATTAGCATGGCAACGATCCTTGAATAAGTACATTATGTGCAATAAAGGGCTTTAATCACAGAATCATAGGATTGTGTATTAGTTCAGACTGGAAGAGACCTCACTAAATCTTTAGCCCAACCCTCTGGTCAAATCCATGAGGACTGTTCCCATTTACGTTCTTCACCTCCATGTGTACAACAAGAATTATGAAGAGGACTATCTTCTTGTTTTTCCCAGAGACCAAACTGGGGCTGAGCAGCCTATAGCTCCATGGCTTGTCCCTCCTGCCTGTTTTGGAGACGGGTGCAGTAACGCCCTTTCTCCAGCCACCAGGGACCTTACCTTGCATGATCTTCACAACCTTTTAAAAATTACAAAAGTACCCCAATAATAACATTAGCCAAAGAAATTAGATTTCAACAGCTTAAAGGGTGAGATTCAGCTCCAGATGAAGTCTCTTAAATTTAGGCATGAATAGTAGATGTCTATACAGAAAGCTAGATATTTAACCCCCTCGTGTAGAAGCACTTTAAATCTTGCCTATTGACTGGCAGATTACTTGCTTCTTGGATGCCACTGACTGCTTTGACTATTTCTTTAGTTACTACTACAAGTTTCATGTATTATATCTGTAGCTGTTCTACTGGCAAAAAAAAAAGTGTAAGAAAGAATTAGTAGATAAATGTGAAATTCAAGAAAATAGTCTTCCCTATCTTTGTAAAGAGATATCATATTTGACAAACTAATTCGTTTCTTTCTGAGGGTCATCATATAGACAAAAAAGATAGTTTACTCAGATTTCCAAAAGACATTTGACAAGAGTCTTCACTAGGCATTCTTCAAGAAAGCAGCCTACTGTGGAATAAAAAAAAAGGCCATTGCATGGAGGAATGCCTCTTAAAAAAAAAAAATAAAAAAAAATCAACAAACCAGAAACAAAAGTAGGAGGTAATGGTCTATTTTCCCTGTGGAGTGTGAACACTAATGGAGAAAAGTTCAACAGAGTTCTGTACTGGTGCCTGTGCTATTCATATACACTCCAGGAAAACTCCATATACACTCCATATCACACACCAGTGAGGTGATAAAGTCTGCTAACAACATGGAATGTCTACAAAACAATTCAGTGCATATATATCTAAAGCAATGCCCTTAGGGAAAAAATAATCTAAACTTTCCATATACATTCATGGCTCTAAGTGAGCAATTAGAACTCAGGAAAGAGATCTTCATTTGTATTAAGCAACTGTGTGAAAACTTCAGCTCAATTATCAGTAGCAAAGCAAAACTGGACGTTAGGAATTATTAGAAAAAGAACAGTGGGCTTTGGTTGGTTTGGTGTTTTTTTTAAAGAGAAGACAACGTGTCACACTATTCAACACCTATGCCCCTATCTTGAATGATGTATAGATATCCAACTCTCCTATTAAGGAAGAGATATAGTAGTTTTAGACAGAAAATGCAGAGATAAAAGGGATAGGAATGATTTACTTTTAGAGAGTAAGGAACCATTCCCCATGCAAGGAACCATGAAAGAGAAAGATATTATTCATTCTGCTAAACTGATACGGGGAGGAGATGGACAAGGAGACGCAATAGAGATCTACAAAATCATAAATGACATGGAGAGTATGAATGGGGAAAGATTTGTCACTGCCTCTTCAAATATAAACATTAGGGACCATCAGATTAAACTGACAGTGATGCTCTCTGGTACAACTTTCTTTGTATTTCAAGAAGCACCAAAGGCTTCTGAAAGCAACTTGAAACTCAGGGAAATTAATATGAAACTGATCCACTGAGGGCTATGAGGCATGAAAACACACCTTGCTTATACAGTTCATGATCTGCAAATTTATGGGAATGTATTGAAGACCATTCCAGCAAAGTATTTTTTATTTTCAGTAGTGTTTTCCTCACACTTTCACCTATGCATCTATTAGGCATCATCACAGACCAGATGCCAAATTTGACAAGCTTTAGATTTAATGACTGTTCCAATACTTCTATCAGTGTATTTTTGAATATGATTTCCAGCTGTTTATGAAATAACAGATTCTGCCATTTGCCTATATGTTCCTAGGCCTCTTGTGGTTTTATCGGCTCCTCAAAAGAAAAAATAAAATCATTACTACTAAAATTTTTAGGTAATTACTGCTGAAATTTTTAGATGAAATTTTTAGGTTTTGAGTAAAATAGAAAGCTCTTATTTATACATACTGATTTGGGTAGATTTATAAGCAGAAAAAAAAACCACACAAGGAAATCCTAAATGATAAAGACCTATATTTTAGAATAGGGTTTCAGTAAATTCTTTGCCATTACTAGTCCTTTTGTAGTACAGTCAGGAGTTACAGGATTGTTAAAAAAAAAGTACTTTATATCTTGATCTCTGTATGCAGATGGTCAGACAACATCATACTCTTAAAATGCTTAGATCAATGAGTAATTAGCACAGCTCTACAGCCTCTGACTTCGGAGTCATTGTTCTGAGACTCAGCACCAAGTCTAGACAGGAGTAGAGTCTACTATATCATTCTAATAATTTTCTCTGTTTTTTATGTCATACCTGTTACCATGAGACAGAACACAGATAATGAAAAAATACTCATGCCTTCAACCTGGCCATGTTATATAGAATCCTTATTTCAGCATCCTCACTGATTCCCAGATCTTTTTGTGCGGCTTTTGTTTGTTTATTTGTCTTGGCTTTGTTTGTTGGCAGTTGTGTTTTCTTTGTTTGTTTTTTCCACTTATCAGATAGTTCACCAAAAATCCTCTTTGACCTAGAGATGTGGGAATCATACTGACTTCTGTGTTGCAGTGTGTATGCATCTCTGACTAAATAAATCTCAGAGGGGGCTTTATCATAATAGCCTGTCAATCTTCAGACCTGAAATAATATTTTCTACTATGATTCTGCTTTGGATTATATTTTTTACTACAGTTACTGCTTTCTTTTTATCTCTTCTTCTAAAGTGATGGGTTCACCTGTGCTCTTGATGTGCTCTTCTTCTTGAGTTTATTAAAACAAGAACATGAGATTTCAGCTGATTTCTGCCTCTACTTTGTTACTTTAGCTCAATCACTTATTAATAAATTATTTGTAGGTCTCCTACATTTGTATTAGAATGTTTTTGTTGTAGCTCTGCATTGAAAACTCCTTTGATCTTTCCAGTGGGTTTACCATGTTTTCTCCCATAAAATAATAAAATAAACCCATTCTCTTTAACACTCACATAATATCACAAAATACCCTGAATAGGTCAAAGGACAATTACTATGAGTATCAGACCGTGACAAAGCTTGTATGAAAACAGAAGACACAGAAAGAGCAGATTAATTTTTTTTATATCCTTGGCATGAGACTAAACCTCTCTGAGACTGTGTGCAAGCTGGAGCTAAATTATTTGACATGCCTGCAATGTCCTGTGGCTATAAAGTTTAGAAACACCAGAGGATGTTAGTACTCCAAATACTTTTACCATGTAAATGTAGCTTATGATGAAGATCTAGCTCAGTATAAAAGTAAGTCTTGTTTTGAAAGGAATGGTGTTATACACTATTGATTTTTGTCAACTTTCATTCTAATAAATGTGTTCTACTTTTAGTCTCTATGCAAACTGCTTTTCAATTATATCCATCTATAATAAGTTGTAAGTTGGAGTACCCTCCACTGTTACACTCATCATACTAAAATTAAGGGTCTTAGTCTTCATACACAAAAAATAAAATCACAAGCTAAGATAAAAATGAAATTTCTGTTCTTGGTACTGTATTAGTGCTATACAATCAAGAACACTAGTGAATGAACTCCTTCTTTAGGAAACACTCAATTTTGAGCTTTGCTGGGTACAAAACTATAGAGAACAATAAGACAGTTTTTATACTCTCAATAAGTCTTTTGATCATCAAGGAGAAATAGCTGCAAACTATTTTCCTTTAAATCCACTTTAGATTCTTTTGTTGAGTGTAAAAAAAAAAAATAAAATAAATTGAGGCTTACTAAAATAAAAATTAAGTGGTCAAAATGTTCTGGTTTGCTGTTTCTCTTGTGTACAGAGGATATAAAATGCTACTAATACAATTAACTTTTCCACGCAATGGTGAAAATGGATACAAAAGGTGAAATAGAGTGAAGGAGTGAACACATTACTTTCAAGTAACATAGTATGTTGTCTTCTGGAAATTATTCTGAAAACCATACTTCATGTATGACTCCTTGCTGTCTGATTTACAGTGCCACTATAACTCCTAATAAAGTGCCTACCAGCCTTTTCAAGGGCAAAAGAAATCTATAATTAAGAGTTTGAAAGCAGTCATTATTTTCTTTCCTTATTTCTAGGGTACAGGAAAAGTCAGAGCAACAGTATTTTTACTGGAAACACTTTTAAATTTGGCAACATGCTTCTGTGAATAAAAATCCAGTTTATATGGCAAAATTCTTCTTAAATCAAATATAAAACTCAACTTTTGTAGAAATGGAAAATCTGTGCTACTGACAAGCTGAAAGTATCTCAGTGTCTCTTGCATGAAAACCTTTTTTGACTTCAGGAAGCTTGACATAATTTTTATTATGTAGTGTGCTATGCAGAATTATATGCAACTTTCTTCATGCTCATATATGCAAAGAAATACAACTATGAATTATTGATTTGTTGATTGTAAAAATGGCTATACACATAAAAGTTTTCTGCAAAAGTGAATCTAAAACCAGAAAAAACTCTGCATGGTTCTGTAACCTAAAAGTATCCTATGCTGAATTGAAAGAGCCCCATTAATCTGTTTCTTGTAATAGTTTGTTGGATGCTTCCTGAGAGACATTTGGATAAACCCTATCTTCTGACAAATGTAGGTCAGAGTTTGCTTCTTATCAAACTGCAGTGATTTCTTCAATTTCACTGAAAGACTTCTGACATGTCACTTTCTTAATTTAAGCTTTTCCATAGATGAGTGCTTAATCAATGTTCTGCTAAAAATGGGCTTCACAGAAAAAAAATTAAAAATATTTACATCCTGTCTCAATAGGAATTGCATGAATTGCAGTGAGAGTTCAAAATCTGGGGGCGTGTCCCCAGTTAAAAAGTAGAAGTGGTAAATAGGCAGCATTGGAACTACTACTCATAGGCTTTTCATATCAACTGAATTTTTTTATTAATTTACAACGATTTTTTTATTACCCAGCTACTCTGGAACCAAAGAACAACAGGTTATTTCACACTCTCCTTCCTTTACTTGTATTGAATAATAAACTGTGTGTGTTTTGAGTCTCTGGTTGACTATATCTAGGCAAATTCCAATTAAACTCCTTAATACTTCTGAACCTGACCACCAAATGACCTTTTCCTTCTGCTATTCAATGACAATATCAGCTGTTCCATGACAATGGGAGTAAAATGCTGCATCCAAGGTCTGTCTCATATTCTGGGAAAATTCAGACCTATAAAGTGAAGCCAACACATATAAAATGCTAGTCTCCTGTAGTAAAGTAGCTATCAGTCTGTGGAGCTAATGTACACCTGTAGAGGAGATAGTGCCAGCAAGTGTCTATAATTTCAATTTAGTCATTTGCTTTATGCATCTGTGATTATAATTCTGGAGCTGAATCTTACCTTTAAGCATTTTGCTAGTAGACATTGTTGCAAGCAGCAAACATTAATGCATATGAGAGATCAAGATCATAAGTTCTTTAAATGATCCAAAGTTGATTCCCTTTGGGCCTCAAAATGTTTATATTCTTTGCACTTAACTTTGGCAAGCCAGGTTCTCAGCAGGTATTATAACTGTCTCTGCATCTAGCAAAATATTTTAGCTATTGATGTAGGCATCAGTTCTAGGGTTCATTTTATCATCTTTGTTATTGCATGACACTCTTCAATCCTGTTCTGGAAGCCCCAAAAAATTGAAATACAAAATTCTAGAGGTCTTCCATTAAAACCACAAAAATTGTGAAAAAGACAATTTTTACCTTATTTGGAACATCTCAGAGGAAATATGAATCCTGAAGGAGATTTCCAAGAATTTTCTAGAGAATGGGGATATAACTTCTGTTAGAAGTAGCACCAGAGCACCCTCAATGGCTCTGGTACAAGCATAGTAACCCAAGCTTCAAACCTCCACCCTCCTTTAATGGACAAAGGATATGAACTCTTTTCAGGTGAGTGACCCACGGAGTCAAATTGGTAACTCCTGCATATGATGGACACTTTACCACAGTAAAGAGCTGTTTCCTCATTGCTGCAGATGACCCTCATTTAGATGAAGATTTACTGTACAAAAACATGCAATTATCACTGTCCTTTTATAAAGGTCGATGTAGGAATAATTTGTATAATAACTCCTAGGAATAACTCTTAGAAAGTAAGGAGACAGATTCAGGCTAAGTATCAAACCAAGCAGTAAAGCCAGAGAAGACTTAAAAGTCAACAGGCTTTAAAAACTTATAATGGAAATAAAAAAGGGCAGCAACTACCAATTAAAAGCTTTACTGTCAGAGTTAGACTTTGATATACCTTACCCCTCTGGCATTAATCTTTCTGGAATGTTCATTACAAAGAGTTAATATGTTTTGCGTGAGTGCTAGAGCAGGAAATTCTAATTTTAAACAATAAAGTATAATTACTACAGTTTCATCTCAATCAAAAGTTTAAGGACTTAAAAACTTCAATACCCCTCCCCTTTGAGATACACACATCTGGAGAAACAGAAGAGAAAACAGTTTTACGAAAGCTGAGCTTTATGCTAAGGAGAGAATAAAATTGTCGCAGTGTTTAATCAAAATCTACGTATTTACATGGGAACATGGAACTTGACCTGTTAAGGAAGACATTGGTTTAGTTGCATACTATTTGCAGGTACTGCGTCACCCATTGTTTTCATGTAGCATTCAAACTTCCACCATGTTCAGATTTTGGTTTTTTATGGTTCAGTAAATACCATTGCAAGTAAAAGGCTTCAGGCATTACACTATTTTTCCTTCCCTTAATTTTTCAAGACATCAAGGATAGAGTCTCTTTGGTTTGTTATGAACTTGTTATGAGAATTTCCTGTGGGAATCAAGTAAGAGGAACATTGTACCTAGTGTCTCTTGTTACAATGCAGTATTTAAGGGAGTTTAACTTTCAGAGGACTTGAAAGTAAGGACAATAAGCTCAGAATAAAAGCCTCAGGGCTGTAGACAATGCATTGATGGTCAGTTATCAGTCACTGAAAATGTACAACCTTAAGCTGGAAAAAATTGCCTGAAGAATAAGAGGGAGGGAGGGAGGGAGGAAGAAAGGAATGAAGGAAGGCAGGTAGGCAAAAAATAGCAGCTGAGTAAACAGAATAACACAACTGGTGAAGCCTGGATATGTAGCACCCTCTATCATCATGCACAGTGTATACCAGTAGCCAAACTACAGCCTAGATAAAGGTCCAAAGGCAAAATACTCAAATAGTTTTATAAGTAAGAACTCAACACTCAGTGACAAAGGTTAATGTCACAGAATGATGGGGTGGTAGAAGCTGCAAGATTGCTACCAGCACAAGAGTCTCAGTTCCTTCCAGTTATATCATGAGCTCTGACACTCCAACAGCCTTTTGACCTGCCAGCAGGTTGTCCAAGGCTGCATATGGCAAGCTAAATATGTTATGTGTCCCAGGGTATATTTTCTTAACAAAAGCAGTGCATTTTTCCTCACTAAGAAACCCTCTAACTTTTCAATAAATAAAGCTTTATGTATGTGACAAATAAACTTTAGTGCATGTAAATTCAATTTGACCTCTTACTACTTCAGGTAACAGCTTGAAGGCGTGTGGAATACCACTGATGGCATTTCTGTTTGAAGGAAACGGAAAAAATAGATGCACAAAGATCTTTAAATCTACATAAACTAGTCTTGAACATCTCAAGCCTTAGTGAGGCAGAAAAAAAGCAGTAATACATTTAAAGGTCAGTTTAAACTAAAAAATATGCAGAATGGCTGAATAACATTAATTAGTGTTATAACAACAAACGCAATTGAGTTTAGGTTTGGATGGAATTCAAAGGAAGGAATAATGAAAGGGAGTAGTGAAGAAGTAACAAGTTGGTACTTATCAAACAGGGAAAAGATGATTGAATTTGTAGAGAAAATATCTGATAATTGATTGAATTTTATCCTAATTTCTATTTTACAGTGGAATGATATATTCTAAATGAACCCCATATGATTTATTACATCACAAAACTGTCTTCATGACTTGTTTTTGGAAGACGTTGTATGAGTCACTATAAAGTGGACTAGACAATGGTCTGTAAAAATAATCTGGATTCGGTAGGGATTCAGGTACATACACAAATCTTACTTATTTCCATTTACTATGATTCAATGATGGATAAACCAAAGGTGTAAAATTTCCTGATGCATTTGGAACTTTCAGATCAAGACTTTTCATATGGTGTGACCACAACGCATTTCTTGATGTATATTTTAATAACCTATTCTACTCTACTTAAGACATAATTGTCGACATTGCCTGCTTGAGTTTAAATGTTGCTGTCTTCTTCCTTTAGGCATGACATCCCTGTAATTCCACCAACAGTATGTTAATTTTTCAAGCTTTATTACGTAATCATTAATTGTGATTTTCTCCTTGTCTCCTACTACCTCTTCAAAAAAGGCTAAGGTTTTTATGTGTCCAGGAAACTAAACACAAGTCTGTTTAATGTCTGCTGAGATGTTTCCCTAGCTATTTATATATTTTGCATAAGATATGTTTTCTGAAGATTCCAAAATATAAATAAATAAATAAATTTAGACTAAATTAGAGTTCAGTATATAAAAAAAAAATTAAAATCTAGACTTTAGTTTCCTCTCTACATTTTCAGATTAACTAAAGTATCTGGTAATATCTTTCTGATGGTCTGATACTTTGATTTTGTTTTATGTATTTTGATATGCCTTTCACAAGAACCATAAAGCCTATACCCAATGGACACCATAAAGTCTCTACTGTGAGGTATCAAAACATCCAGGAAGATAATGTCAACCATTGAGGAAGCAAAAACAGTTTCAGTTTCAGAGTATAATTCAGAGATGATTATGAATGTGGTTTAAAAAAAAAATCAGCCTCTGCTCCATTAATGAGGATGCTGAGGCTGGAACTGTCAGAAATGGTGCCACTTCTTTCCTTGTTCTTTTATTAACTTATATCCTAAACCAGACATCCTGACACTTTGAAACTGAAGTCTGCAATATTTAAATAAACAACGTGTCAGATCTCCCAAAATTGCACTTTGTATACACAAGCTGATATTTGTGTTACTGAAGTTGAGTTAAAAGCAACTTATTTGAATGCTTCTTCTGATAGCTGATGTTTCAACAGCCACATGCAGTAAACAAATAAAAGAAAAACATGAATGGAAAGCTAAACTAGCTTTCTACATCTAGACCAGTAAAAGTCTGGGTGGTTCATCTAGGAGTCATTAGCATGAAAATAACCACTGCAATAACTTGTCTCTGGTGAGAAGGAATTTGTGCCAGTCCTAAAATCTTGGCTTTCTATGTTACATGCAATGACTGATTGTCTCCACTGATTGTGTCGAACACTAGTCTGGCAGCCTCAGATGTCAAATGTTTTATGTCATTCACTGATACACTGACTTCAGATGTCATAACAGCTGCAACAAGTAACTTGAGTGAATTTAATGTATCCGAACAACAAATATGAATGAAAATATTGTTGGGTGAGTACCTTATTTCTTCTGTATAAAATAAAAAAACCCTACATCTCAATATCACCTGTTAGACTTAACATCGAGGTAAGAACCGACTTTATCATCAGATACCACAAGATTTTCTTTCCTCAGCAATCAAAATTTGTTGTCATTCTTCTCATCCAAGCATATTCTCCTTCTGAGAAAAACGCTAATATTGTGACAAAGCTCAACACAACCCTATATCCATCCAACTGCTCTTCTCTTCCAGTGAAGGCTGTTAGGCAGTAGTGTGCATAAAGGGGATTTTTTTGCTAAAATCCATTGTGCAGTTGAGCGTCCAGTTAAATCAAGGACTTACTATATATTGGATTGAACCTTGAGCAGTTAATTCTTTGACAGCTACCAACTCTTCAGGCTGTTTGTGCAAGAAGCTCTATATAGAAATCAGAGCATCCTGCTAAAGAGTTCAGGACAATTTCTGATACAAACTTCAAGATTTGAAATCTTGGTGCCTTTCAGTAGGTGAAAATAAGTGAACAAAATCCTTGAATGACAAGGTATATTAATACAGAATCATCTTTTATTTATGTTTCTCTCTTCTGACTAAAATGGAACTGATTTAAGGACAACAGAACTGGCAGAGGGGTTATTTTGAAACCTTTTTTATATGGTTCTTCCAAGTCGCAGACCATAACAGAAGCTCTTCTCATTTGGCTGGTATTTTTTTCTGAAATCAATAAAGCTCGCACCTAACTGACGTCTTGAAAAATCGAGCAACGTTTTCTTAATCTGTTTATACATCCTATCATGACTGCTGTAACTAAACTCCATAAACTCCATGCAGAGATAGAGGCAGGTTATGTAAGTTTTAAATAATTTCCTTCTTCCCTTTTTCCTTTTTTTTCCTTTTTTTTAAGGTCCTATACAGGAAGTTTTAGTGCCAATAGAAGTCTAAGCTTTTGTTTAAGCATTTTAACAGTGAGAAGCATTCAGATCAACCCATTTCACATTATTTTTATTAATAGCTTCTACTTACTTCAGTAAGGTGTCATTATTTATCTTTGTCAATGACTGTGACATACGGTTAAGTCTCACAGGCACCAAATGGCTAAGCTAAAGGCTAAAGGTTCAGCTCCAGAGGGAGTAGAAAATCAACATGAGTGATGCAGATGGCTCATTCACAGTGCTAATTATCTTTTGTAAAAGATATCACTAAAGGCAAAATGGAAACCAAAACAAGAAGAATTAAAATAGAATCATACATTTGTCTTCTTTTGAGAAGACGAGTGACTTTTTGGTGTGCCTCAGGGCCCATTACAGCAGCAGCAGCAAGAAGGCTGGTTATAGCACATTTTGATTCTAGGTACACTATTATTCAGATGTATCTGTGTCTAGGTCATTTTGGGCAGGGTCTTTGATAGAGGTACAGAACAAAAATGAAACTCAAGACTCTCTGTGTCTGCTGAACTATCATGGGATATTAATTACAGATTACAACTGTGCTATATTAGCTGTGGCTTCCTTTTGGCAGCTGCTACTAAATGAATACAAATACGTTTGATAATGGATCTGGTCCCTGATGTAGAGTTATATAGATGGCTCCTAACACCTATATGTTACAAAGTATCTTAGTATAGCATTTATAAAATTATTGTTTGTTTTGTAGTGTTTTTAGAGACAGATGTTTGGTCTGTATCGGGTAAAGAGTTTCTAGCGACAGTATTATCATATAATCATTGGATGTGTGCTCTGTTGCAAAGATACTGATCATCGTGTTTTATAATTGGAGTGGAGCTGAACTTTGTATCTCTGCAGGATGCAAAGTATGCTCTAATTTCTGTGAATTTTTGTACTAATTGGGGCTTAAAATGGCACTTTCTTTGATGCCCAATGACTTACTTCACATGGAAAAATCTCCATTTTTGGTTTTAGGCTTACTATAACCTACTGAGAAGATGTCCCCATATACATCATACATTTTACTAAATATTATCAGCAATGAAATCTGAATGGAATAATTTGAACAAGGTATCACTATTAGAAGAAGTACAACTGAATTACTGGATTCATTTGCCTAAGCAGGGCTAATTAGAATGGACAAATCACTACTCTAAAATGATTATACTTCTCGAGCTAATACCTCTGCAGAGACCTGGTATCTCACTCAGAGCCTGCTTGGGAATCTCTAATATTGGTAGATTGCACTATGTCCAAAAAAAATCCCAACACCTATAAAGACTATAATGAACCATATTCTCATTCATACTGCTCTTCCTTAAGTACCCACTGAGCTACAAAAAAAGGTCATAAAACCTACATCTTCTAATAAAAAGGCTTCGAGGAGTAAAATCAGGACCCAATTGACCATTATGCTTAATCATCATCTTCCCTCACATTATTTTGGACCACTGCAGCTCTCTGAGACAAATCTACCCCGAATGAAGCTAATCCTAAGCAATGAAGACACAAACCAATGCATGTTCCTCGGTCTGAAAACTGACTGTCTTGTCCGAAATATCCACATAGCCTCTAACGGCTTCTGCTGGCATTTGTATCCCTAATCACTCAAACTGTAAACAGATGCAAAGGCAAAACACTTAATTTTATTTGCACTTGTCTTTTTAGAAGGATGTGGTGAGTTTTTGGCAACCCATATACATGATACTACATAAAAACTGATGAAGGTGAAGACCTTTCCTTTTAATTATGTTATATTCTGTTATAATTTTCTTTTGTTTAAAGCAAAAAGTAATTTAGCAGAAAACATATGGTTTCTTTTACTACATGAAGAAATCCACCATCTGGAAACCTCTCAGAACAGGTTCTTAGAAATACCTTACATTCATAATTTTGTTAATAAAGCAATTTTGTTTGCTTTAATGAATAACTAGCAATAACATGACTTAATGTTGTCTTCCAGTTAAAATTCCAGTTAACTCTTAATATGGGTTACATTGATAAGTTACCATTGCTAATATGGTCTCCTGTGCACTGGACCATAATTTTGTTTACCTACTTGTTTAATTTTCTCTGTTTAAGTTTCATGCCCTTAAGGTTTACAGATCTTAACTAACAGATCTCTGAATTAGTATTCAATTTAAAATTAGACATTTGCATTTAGATGTTCATATGTAGGTGTGTTTGTGTGCACTGAATATCTAAGCTCTTGTTTTCAGTCAGTGGAAAGTTGGTCAATACAATCAATAGAACCTAGGCAATGACTTGGGCAGAAATTGAAATTCTAGAACTAGAATATTACTTCAAGAAAGGGAAAAAACCTTACTATGAAGGTGGTTAGACACTGGATCAGGTAGGTTGTGGAGTCCCCATCTAAGAGTTCAAAATCTAACTGGACATACACCTGAACATCCTGTACTAGGTGATCTTCATCAGCACAGAAGCTTGGACTAGATGATTTCCAGAGGTCCCTTCCCACCTCAGCTGTTCTGGAATTTTTTGATTGAACCTTGCCAGAAAACATCAGTCTCCTCCCTCCCTGTTTTTGAATTCACGGAGACAGAGAGGAGGTAGTACTGGGAGAATGAAAGAGGAGCTTTGTGTTACAGGCATTTATATGGGAATATGGAGGTTTTGTTCTGCTACTAATGCTTTTAAGCAATTATTTTTAAAGCACTGTATTTCCTGGAGTAGACCTAAGGCAAAGTTACATAAGGATTTTACTCTCCAGCCCCAACCAATCATGTCACCATCTGCACACTTGTCATGACACCATTACACAACTCAGGGAGCAGTTGTTCAGTCTCTTACATGATTGAATATGACCATGTTTTAGACACTGACTGTCTCTATCCTATTAAACATACTTACATTTGTTGGACACCTGGAAAAACCAGGAGAATGGAGAAGGGTGCAAGTTATATGAATTATATAGTGCATACACAATAGACAGTGCATTTCTACTCTGAAATAAATGCAGAAATACTCCGGCAGTAGACACCACAATGACTTCAGCCATCCCTTTACTAAAGGTAGGACTAAAGTGTAGAAAGTCAGAGAAGCTTTTTAAGAAGAATTTATTACAGCCAGATTTGGAATCAAGGCAACAGTAAAAGAAGATATCTCTCTGAGGGATATGTTAAAAATATCTCGTAATCATGTAAGAAATTAGAATACCCCTAGACTATCTATTGTTTGAGAAGCTTTTGACTACTTAGTATTTGTCTTGTTTGTTTGTTTCTTTTTGGGGGGGTTGTTTGTTTGGGTTTTTTAAATTATTTTTGTTTTGGTATAGATGGAATTATTTTTGATGGATTAAAGTGTTTAGCCTGTGGCAATCTATGCAGCTTTGAGCTGCATCAAGAGACAACTCTGTACTGAGCATTCCCAGCTTTTAACACTGCTTATTAAAATAACTTTTAATATGAAACAAAAATGGACCTAATTTAGGAATCTCTAACTGGCATTTCATAAGGAAATATCCAGCAGCTTCTGGAAGAGATGTGAAAGTGCACAGAATGCAATTAATCACCCTGCCTCTTTTACTGTTGGATTCTACAGCAGCAGCTGAACAAAAGCAGTTCTCTTATTCACATTTTGAACACTGCCAGTGTCAATATGCTGGAAGAGGAGAAAGGTATGTTCTTTTCAGGTCTAATTTTGAAAGCCTAACAAGCTGAATTTGCTGCAGAGGATTGCACTGCTTGCTTGTTTCTTAAAGAAAAGAAGTCTGAAGTTAAGTCTGTAAAACAGATCTCTGATCTGAACTTCCAATCTTTTGCTAAAAAGATAGAAGAAAAAAAACGATATGTTGCAGGGTACATCTATGTCAGAATTTTAGGTCAGACCAGTAGAGAGCTTTTGAAGGAAATCTCCTGATGGTACCCATTCATAATGTTTGAATTTATATCTTCAACTGATTTTTGAGCTAATAAATTAGATTTATTTATAATAAGACTAACCTAGAAGATTCACTCTGGGATTACATCTACATCAAACAACTACCAGGCATTTAGTGTGCAGTACTAGAGAGGAGCCTGTCTGGAATAAAATGGAGGCACTACTGAGTCCTCAGAAAACTTTTGAACTGTTATGACTGCGCTACACTACTTACTAGCGTAGATTAGTCCCTTCTTGAAAGGGCCATTTATGTGTCACGGTCTCATTACCACCTACACAACATTCTGCTACATGCAGTTATGTTAATGACAGCTGGAATGCCACTTGACACTTGAGGAGAGGTTTTCTGGGCTTTTGCAGAGGTTTTTAATTTTTTTTTCCCCAGGAAGAAAAGACACCTGCCACTAAGATTCTACAAAGGAGTAACAAAAGTATCTTTAGGAGAGAAAGCTGCAAAATGTGATGAGACAAGCTTCTAAGTTACCTGTCATAAAAAACTTAGATATGATTAATTAGAACAGATTGTCCTTAGTATAAAATTTCCATGACATTCAGTATAAAAAGGACTGGGGTAATAATGATTTTGTGAATATTTGTGATGAATGCAGTCGATCCCTTAACCAAACCAGCAGTGCTTTGGTGCTCGTTCCAAAGGAGATAAAGGCCTAAGTGGTAGCTGGGCCAGACTCCTCCAGGGAACCCACAAATGAGTAGAGTGACCCAGTGGGCATTGATGCATATGAGCTGGGAACGTCAATCATGGTTTTTTCCAAGACTCATATATCAAGAAACACAGAAAGTTGTGAGTGTGAGGAGTGTCATCCTCACCTTCCCATTTTATGGAATTTGACTATGAACCAACCACTTTATTCCATAAATATGACAGCCTAAGAGAGCCTTCTTTGAGCCCTCCCTGTTAGGCAGTGTGGTTGAATGATAGTGATCTCCTCTTGAGGTGAGACACCTCTCAAGGTTTCTCTTCAAGGCAGGGAGACCTTCTACTAATGACAGACTTCTTTTGTTGAGTCTAATTCAAGTCCTCTCTAAATTGCAAGAGGATTTCCTGAAGTGCTTCTCAACAGGAAGATGAGTCTTCACTTGAGCACAGATGCCTCACAAGGTTTGAAAGATCCCTTATTCACAATAGATCCTCAATAAGCGGCAGATAGAATGCTGAATGAACTAAATCCATGTAGCTGATTCTGTTAGACATAAATTGTTGTCTAAGTCTGAGATTAAGATTGGACCTAGCTACACCTAAATTCCATCAGGAATTTAGAAAACAAGGGTGTCAACTCTGAGCTTTGTCACTTATCTGGAGGTTCTCCCTTATCTTTTTGCATCTCTGATCTCTCTCTCCAGTGCAAATTATTCTAACTTGATTCCTTTGTATGTTTCTTCCATGTGGTAAGCAACTCTGTAAGTAACTAACAATTTGTTGTACAAGCTCAACATGACCCAGCAATGTGTGCTCGCAGCCCAGAAAGCCAATTGCATCCTGGGCTGCTTCAAAAGCAGCATGGCCAGCAGGTCGAGGGACGTGATTTTCCCCCTCTAGTCTGTCCTTATGAGAGCCCACCTGGAGTGCTGCTTCCAGCTCTGGGACCCCCAGCGTAAGAAGGATGTGGACCTGTTGGACTGAGATCAAATGAGGGCCACGAAGACAAACAGAGAGCTGAAACACAAATAGTGACCTACAAAAAAATCAGTCCTTTTCTTCTTAAACACAATTGAAAACATTTATTGTTTATATTCTCTGTTCACATGTTTGTCTTTGTAGTTAGTTGTGTTAAAAAATAAGTCCACAGACAAAGTATTTTTTCTCTTAATTTGATTATTTGCTTGTACCTATTAATCTACTTTTGAATACAGAACACAATACAGAACTTGAATTTTTGGGCTAAATTTTACCTTTCCTCTTACTCAGTTCCAAGTATTATATGCTTAGAAACTAAAATTAATGCACCAAAACAACAATGATGAAGTATTGGAGGGAAGCAGTAGAAAAGGACAGGGGGATAAAAAAAAAAGTTAAAAAAGTGCCTAACATTACCTTGATATTGGTATCAAAAAGAAGGGACAAGAAGGTTTGTTCTCCTAGTAAGCTGTCATCTGCTCAGAGGTGAGAGCATGTAAAACAGAACTGTTATAGGTGAAATTATAAATGAAAAAGATATTTAGAACACAACACCAATGACAATTAAAAAAAAAAAAGCAATACACAAATAGTTCTGCAGGAAAAATGGAAAAAAAACCTATGTAAACAACTGTTTCCTCAAAGATAAGCAGACTAAATGACAGAAAGATAAATGTAGAAAAAATATGAAAGGAAAAGGTCTATAAAAATATCAGTTTAAAAATAAAGCAGCATGTACAACTATAATAAAATTAATACTTGTGGGAGGCAAAAAATATATCACCTGCCTTTCTGTTTTGTTATCTGTAACTTCAGTTGAGCATGGTAGTATTGAAAAAGATGCAAAGACCCCTCAACAAGTCAATCAGTGTGATTGCTTTTGGTGGTTTGTAAAACAATTTCCTAAATACATTTTGATATGAAGACAGATGATATCTGAAGAAGGGTGGTTCTCATTTGGGACTTGGGACAGTTGTGCCCTCTTGGCACAACGATTCTAATTACAAGACCCAACCCAAACCATTTGTGGGTTCCCTATTTGTAAGAGTCCTTTATTTGTCAGGAAATCAATTGCTGTGCTGACAGAAGGTCATATATGTTCCAGAATATCATATATAGCTTTATAAGACATGAATAGATATGTGTGAAACAGGTTTTTGAGCAAGGTGGAACTTTTTACCTGATTCAGGTAGAGGTAATTTTATATTCTTTGCGTTCAACATATAACATAATAGTGTTCTTGCAGATAAAAAGCTTAAAAAAGATAAATCTAGTCATGGTAATGCATCTACAGACACAAATGTTACATTTGGAGCTAACTTTGAATTTCACCTTTCTTTAATGCATAAGACTAAAAGGCAGGGTTTAAGCTTCCATGATATACAACTTTGAAATATTAGTTTTCCTGTTGTGATACTTGCATTAAGTTTTCCTTGAAGATTTGTTATGAGGTCAAAAACATTTCTGCAAAAAGAAATTACTGTGTCTGAACTCTGGTGGTTGGTTTCTCCAGTTTTTCTTACTTATAATGCTATTGCTATACTGTAAGAAAGTGAAAGGGGATCAAACAAATATTTGATGTAGAAAAGTCAAACACGAAGCTCAGTGAGATCCCCCAAGCTGTGTTGGACAACAGCACCTGAGACAAGCCTTCACAAGTGTTACTTTTGCATAATTTGCATGGATGAAACATCCACAACAGTCTATTGATTGTATCTACTCTGCCACACCTGTGTTAATGTATATGCCTATGAGACCTCATCTTCCCTGATCTGAGTGTGATGAGAACACTTAAACATGGAGTTTCTCAGTCTTCTCCTTATTCTACCCACATCAGTAAGGTCTATACTCTCAATAAAGTGATCAGTGAGGAATTAAGCATAACTACAGGAACCTTTAAGAGACATCAACTTAAGAATGGATCCTAGGACTGGATCCATTGAGTAGGGTGGATAGATAGAGGAACTAATCTAAAGTATGAAATGGTAGATAGAAAAAGCTCAAAGAAAACCTTTTCAAGGGGAAATAATGAATTTTATATTGAAATTCAGCTGTTCATCTTGCTTTCTTAACCACATGTGTTAATAAAGGCCATAAAACAATCCATCCAGAATACACTGCATCTCTTGATAACCTTTAAATAAGACCACTGACAGGAGATTTATTGGGAAAGTTTCTATTCAGTTTTTACTTGGACTGTTGCTATTTATTTTCTGTAAATAAACTAGCAAAACGGGAAAATAATTCAAATATATATTCTGAAGACAGTATCGAGAGAATTTTAAGTACGTTCTTTCAGAATAATAATGCACAGAATATTTTTAATGTACTAATGCAAATATTTGCCATAGAAATGCAACTGTAAGTATTGTCAATTTTAGATAGGGTGTAGGGATATATCAACATGTCTAAACATGTCAAAGAAACAGATGAAATTTGAATCTCTGAATAAGCTAAAAACCAGTAAATGATGCATGAATATTCATAAATATGAAAATCTCTACACTGAAATGCTATTTGTTCAAGACATTCAGTGAATTATTTTGAATAACAAAAAAATTGTGGAAATCTTCATGTGTTTCCTAGTAATTCATACTACAAAAACAACAAGTAAATTCCATCAATGATTCACAATGAATAGTTCGTTGTGCTGTTTATTAGCCTGTTGAACTCTGCAGATGCTTAATATGGCTGTGAATAAATATTCATGAGTTTGTGTGTATAACTGCTTATTTTACATTCATTTTCTATTTAACTTTAACCAAAATAAACTTTTAGTCAGTGAACTTTTTCCTATCCACGCAGAAGTTATGCGCTTGCTTGAGCAGGCTTTTACTCTAGGTGTTTTTGGAGAGCACTAGATATCCAGCATTGTATGTCTTAGTCCTGTTTGATTCCATCAACTTTGTGATTGCTCATATAAATTGGGTATATAAGAAAATTAGGATTCTATTTATTTTAGAAATTGTTTGCTATTTGAAGAGACAATAATGCCTAAATATGGATACCTAAAGGAAATATTAGGTCCCACCCAGAAGGTTTACTAGGCACAGAGAAGGAATCCATTTTTTTTACAGTTGCCCATCAAAGCTGACTCATCCTCTTGTTTTGTTTTTTTTTTTAACTTGAGTACAACATAAAATTTATCTCTGTGTGGAGATGAGAGCAAGAAATACTACTAAGTAGAAGAAGAAATTTTAGATACCCTTAATATGTAGTAAAGAATGGTTATAAATGTCAGTGAAATTCTTCTAGCCTGCCCAAGAGCCTGTCTGGGGTCTGAATGATCTTAGCAGCCCCCTATGGGAACCTAGTGATTTTAGTATGCTTGTTCTGCTGGCAAAGATACACAGCATCTCATCTGAAGAGGAACGTAGTGCCACTAGTAGGTTGAAAGGCATGTAAAAAAATATTCAACTGATTGAGATACCTAGACAAGAGATGACAGATGTAGCAGAAATCTATAAAAGTAATACAGAATGGGTTAATTGTATTTTGGTTTTGATGACATGGAAATGGGAGAACATCAAATGGAATGACAAAGAAAATTTTCTGAAATACTCAAAAGAAGTACCTTTTCCATTCAGTGCTTAAACATGTTGCTGAAGTTGTGGCTATAGAACGTTTTGAATGCCAAGAGTATAAATGGATTCAAAAGTTGATTAGGCAAGACAATGGAGAAAAACTCCACCAAGGACTACTAAACACGGTGGTCTGATTACAGCCTCTGGCTTTAGTTCAGGAGGTCTCTGAACCAGAGAGAGCCTGAAGCTGCAAGAACATAAGCAAGGAAAGTACTGCTCTGTGCGTATCCTGCTCTTATACTCATTCCCTGAACATCTGTTGCTGGTCCCCATTAAAGGTGAGCCTCCAGTCTGATTTAGCACTACAGTTCTCAAATGGAGAGGGTGGTGGTGGAGGGAGAGAAAGAGGGTGTGGGCACCTTTGGGTACTATTTTGGTGACATTTACTGCCTGGAATTAAAAACTAATTAAAAAATATTAAAATTCAGCATTCTGAGTCTAATTCCTTTTAATTCAAACCATTTAAAAAAGCAGTTGTGTGACAGTTCTATTTCATTCTAAGCAGGGAAACTTCAAAGAAAAGTGACAAAAAGGATATCAAAATGGAGATTACCTCTAATTCCTTCAAAGAAAGGAAGGAATGGATTTGGGTCTCTTATTGTTTGGATAGAGTCTCTAATCAGGGAAGTAACAGTGGAAAAAGTGTCAGATATGGTGAGTGCAAGACTTGCTACAATACGCGTCATGATTCACAGCTACATTGTGGACCCCAAGAGGACAACTGAAGAAGAAGTCAGAACTGCTCAGATGCCAGATTTCACTTTCCTGGAAAATGTCATTGTTGACAGCAGTCCTTTACACACTTGAAGTGCCTGCAAGGTTAGGTATTGGTGTGAACAGAACTCCACTTTTTAATGCACAAGTGAAGGCTGTAGAGTTAACATACATCAGTCACATGTAGGAGAGGGCCTGGGTGACAGTAATGCCTTAGCTCCCTCAGTCTTTACCCTCAAACACCACCTGAAAGCTGTCTGAACTCAGATGCTTCAATTTTGAGCTCAGAGGCTTTAAATAAAAGTTTTCTGTTGCTGTTTCTTTGCAAAACCAGACTCAAGTAATTATCAGAATAAAGCCCCTCCTACTAACCCAGCAAAGTACAGTTATGCATTAATAAAAGAGAACAAACAAAAGGATTTGAAAAGCATTGCAACACATGCCTAAGATCTTTTATTCAAGAATTGTTATAAATTTCTTGACCTTTCAAGTTATAATCTTTTTGTATGCAGAGTGGAAGATTTTTTATATCACTGCAAACAAATTTATATCACTGAAAGGTAGATCAGTGTCTCTCAGTCTCCAATGTATCAGGATGACACTTCAAAGATGTGATTTCTGCCCATCAGATCATATTCCCATGTAGATGGTAATATGACTTGACATTCTATAAACTTGTCCATCAACCTTCACATCCTACAACAGAGAAGCTCCAACTGCATCATCACTATTCATTTGGTCGTTGGCAGTTGCTTCTTAAAAACAAATGCACATAAGATTTTCTTCAATTGGTCAAGATAAAGAAGTCCTGAGAGAAAATATCTGTTGGAGATGCACCCGGGTAGACAAATGCTGCTTAGTGAAAGAGCTCCAGGAGGAGGTGAATAGTTTGAAGAGTAGAGTGAGAGACACATATTGCTGGAATCAAACTCTTCCTTCCCTGGGACTGACCTGACAGGCAGATAGGATGCATGATACAGAGGATTCCCTATCCTCTCTCTTCCTCTGGGTGAACTCAGTGATTCAAGGGACAGGGACCAATGGTAGCAAGTTCCTGTCTGGCAGAGCAGGTGCATCTCCTTCATGACTCCCCACATTCTCAGGTGCCCTGCCATAACAGAATCATAGAATCACAGAACCATTAAGGTTGAAAAAGGCATTTAAGTCCTTCATCAAGTCCAACTGTCAACCTAGCACCACCTATTCACCATTAAACTATGCCCTTAAGTGCCATACCCACACATTTTTTTCAACACTTCCAGGGATAGTGACTCCACCAGTTCCCTGGCAGCGTGTTCCAGTCCTTTACAACCCTTTTCACAAAAAAAAATTTCCTAATATCTAATCTAAACTTCCCCTATTGCAACTTGAGGCCATTTCCTCTTCCAGTCACTTGGAGAAGAGGCTGATCCCCACCTGGCTACAACCTTCTTTCGGGTGGTTGTAGAGAGCAAGAAGGTCTCCCCTTCTCCAAGTGTAATGAATTTCTGTGGCTGGGTTTTGGTAGCAGGGGGGCTACAGGGGTGGCTTCACGGGGTGGCTTAGAAACTGCTAGAAGCTTCCCATGTCTGGTGTAGCCAATGCCAGCTGGCTCTAGAAGAGGCTTCCTGCCACTGGCCAAGGCCGAGCCAATTAGGAGTAATGGTAATGCCTCTGTGATAACATATTTAACAACTGAAGGTTTTGAGCAGATGAAAATTCCAGCCAGGGAAGAGCAGAGTGAGAACACGGGAACAACAAAGTAGACACCAAGGTCAGTGCAGAAGGAGGGGCAGGAGGTACTCCAGGTGCCGGACCTGAGGCCCCTGCAGCCCCTGGTGCAGCCCATGGTGGAGCAGCCCATGGAGGCCCATCGGGGTGCAGAGACCCACCTGCAACCCACGGAGAAACCCATGTTGGAGCAGGTGGATGGCAAAGGAAGTTGTGACATTGTGGGAGGCCCAAGATGAAGCAGGGTCCTGCCAGAGACTTGCAGCCCATGGAGAGGGTTTTTTTCCCAGGTAGGACTTGTGGTTCCTATGGGGGACCCACGTCAGTACAGCTTGTCCGTGAAGGACTGCACCCCATGGAAGAGTGACCCACAAGACAGCAGTCTGGGAAGGACTGCTGCCTGAGGAATGAACTTATGCTGGAGAGGTCTGTGAAGGACTGTTTCCCATGGGAGGGACCCCAAGGGAAGCAAGCGAAGGACTCCTCTTCCTGAGCGGCAGCAGAAACAACAACTGATTGCAACCCCCATTCCTTGTGCCCCTGCACCCCTGGGGGGAAAGAGGGAGAACATGGAAGGAAGGAGGGGTGGAGAGAAGGTGTTTTTAAGATTATTTTACTTCTCACTCTTTTACTGTGATCCTGTTAGTAATAAATTTTAGTAATATCCCCACTTTGAGTCTGTTTTGCCCATGAAGGTAATCAGTAAGTGACATCTCCCAGCTGTTAACTCATGAATCCTTTGCGGGTTTTTTACCCTCTTCTGTTCCGTTGCAGAGGAGAGTGAGAGAGCAGCTGTAGTGAGTACTTGGCATCCAGCCAGGGTCAAACCACTACACCAAGCTAAACCAACCCAACTCCCTCAGCTGCTCCCCATAAGACTTGTGTTCTAGACCCTTCACCAACTTTA
>NW_020884872.1:79351403-79352867 GCF_003945725.1 Corapipo altera
TAGATGTGGCACTGCAGATTATGGTTTAGGGGTGTACTTGGCAGTGCTGGGCTAATGGTTGGATCTGATGATCTCAAAGATCTTTTCCAAACTAAATGATTCTATGATTCTATACACATACACAAACCATTCTCAGTGGAAGTTCTGGGGGGACAGAAACACCAGAATAAGAATATTGCTACTTACACAGCATCACAGCCTTTTCTGTTCCTCACACCACCGCACCAGCAAGGATGCTGGGGGTACACAGCATTGGGAAGAGATACAGCCAGGACAGTTGACTCCAACAGACCCAAGGGATATTCCATACCAGAGACCATCATGCTCAGCAATAGAATGATGGGGGAGGTTGACAGGGGGCCACTATTTGGGGACTGGCTGGACATCAGTCGGTGGGTAGCTATTTGCATCACTTGTCTTTCTTGGGTTTTATTTCTCTTTCTTATTGCCTTTTTGTTACATCATGATCGTTGTTGTAGCAGTAATAGTAGCAGTAGTATATTTTACTTCAGTTATTGAAGTGTTTTTATCTCAACTCATGATCTTTCTCACTTTTACCCTTTCAATACTCTTTCTTCATCTTGCTTGGGGAGAAGTGAGTGAGTGGCTGCGTGGTATATATGTGTATGTATGTATATATATATGTATATGTATATATGTATGTGTAGGTATACATATTTTCTGCATGTATTATACACACACACACAGACACACACATTGGTGACAAAACACTGAGCCACAGCCCCAATCTGGAATGCCCTTTCTTATACCTTTAGGAAATTCTGAAGATTTGATTTGCAAGAATATAAAAAGCTAAATAGTGATATGTTACAGTCTTATAATGCAAAAGTTACAACACTGATTTAGCTGAAATGTTTCCACATCAATATAAATGTGAAAGTGAGAATAGAATTTGTACAACAAAGAAAATTTCTTGTTCTGGTCATGCTGCGTACAGAAGGCTGTTTTTATTGAATAGATATACTTATCTCATGAAAAGACAGCAAGTAATTTCAAATATAAATGGAAATATGACTGTGAATAGACAATTTATACATCCAGAGACAGTCTGAAGATAATGAAAGAGAGTTCTTGACCACTGTAAAAGAGATTTTTCAGTAACTGACTACCTGCCCTGCAAGTATTTAATGAACATTACCTGCAATTCCTGATCCCTAGATATCCCGACTAAAGCCCATTGCAGCACATTGTTTCCTGCATACTGCTATTACTCAGAGATCTTTTTACTGGAAATTAAATAATGAATGTAGAATATGAACATTACGATATTCATGTGCTGGTTCTGCCTGGGGTAGAGGTAATTTTCTTCACAGAAAGTAGTGTGAACTTATGTTCTGGATTTTTACTGGAAACAGTGTTGCTAATTCAGGGATGTTTAAGTCAGTGCTGAGCAGGGCTTGCACAGCATCACAGCCTTTTCTGTTCCTCACACCACCGCACCAG
>NW_020884872.1:79352877-79428855 GCF_003945725.1 Corapipo altera
CTCATGACCTTTCTCACTTTTACCCTTTCAATACTCTTTCTTCATCCTGCTTGGGGAGAAGTGAGTGAGTGGCTGCATGGTGCTCAGTGGCCAGCTGGGGTTAAACTGTGACAGAATACTCTCAGGTTTAACTCTAGTATGGAAATGGGATATTCCTGGAGTGCATGCTTAGGAATTTGAAATGATTCTGTCCTATGATTTAATCTTTGACCTGGAAGACAATGGCTCTGTTTCATTATATCAGTTGTTCGAATGAGATAAACTTGGGAAATCCATCTGCAATGGAGATCCTGGAGATGGACAACAGGACAATTTTCAGAAGTTAAAAAAAAAGGACAAAAAAGGAAGACATATTTCTTTTGAGTTTTTTATTTTCTTACTATGCTTTACTTAATGTTTCCTTCCCAATGGAAGGACTATTTTTTAATACATTTGTTGAATTAATACTGTGATTTCCACAGTTTATACAATAAAGGCTTATTTATATTATTTAACTATGCAACATATTTCATGCAAAATATCCTAATTAAAAGCTGCTATATTATTTCTTGATCCCAATGGGATATTTTAGCTGGAAACATGTAACCTAAAGACTGTGATGCCAAATTATATTTTCCATCACAGCCAAACAATTAAATTGAACATAAAATGAAAAAGAGAACTTTTCTCAGGTATCTTGGAATGGTTGTCACTGCTGACTCTTTGTTGGAACTCTACTAAGTTTTCTACATCTGTCTTGAAAAAGAGGACCAATGCTGGGTGCAGTAGATTAGATGTGGCCTCAGCAATGCCAGCTACTGGTGAATCATAACTTCCCTCCACACAGTAGCCATATTTCTTCTAATATAGGCAAATATATTAGAACAATATTGATATTTGCAATGGAAGTCCACTGCGGAGCTGAATCTTCTTGTCGTTTAACCCCAGCTAAGCACCACACACTCACTCACTCACTCTCTCCCACCATGGGAGAGGGAAGAGATTTAGCAGCGCAAAACTGAGAAAACTCCTGGGCTGAGATGAAGAGAGTTTAATGGGTAAAGCAAAAGCTGTGTACATGAGGAAAGCAAAACAAGGAATCAGTTCATCACATCCCATCAGCAGGAGTTCAGCCATTTCCAGGAAAGCTTCACCATGGATAATGGTTACTTAGGATGAAAGACATCAAGGTGTTCCTTGCTTCTTTCTTCTTCCTCCAGCTTTATATTCTGATCACGATGCCATATGGAATATTTCCTTTGGGATATTTGGGTCAGCTGTCCCAGTTGAGTCTCTTCACAACTCCATGTGCACCCTCAGCCTCCTTGCTGGTGGAGTGGAGTGAGGAGCAGACAAAACCATGACTTTGTGGAAGCACTGCTCAGCAATAACTAAAACATCCCTCTGTTACCAACACTGATTCCAACACAAATCCAAAATATAGCCCCACGCTACGTACTATGAAGAAAATTAACTCTGTTCCAGCCCAAAATGGCACAAATGTCTATAATCCTCAGAAGCCTTTCATGAGGCTATTCCTCAGCCAGTAGTTTCCTATTCTATACCACAGAATTACTGCACTCCAGGTGCAGAACTTGGCACTGCTACCTGATGAACTTCTTGAGGTTTCTATCAAATATCAGTCCCTGGAGTTGTTAATTGAAATATTCATCAGTGGATGCAAGCCAGACTGGAAAGGTATATACTTTTCCCTTTAAATACAGCTGACCAGACAATCTTCTACTTACCACTTCCTCAAGTTCCAAGTGAGGGGATGGAGAAGAGGTTCAAAACTTAAATAAATTCCACTGCATGTAGAACTTCAACAAATATGTATTACACCACTCTTACTGGCCACGTAGCTAGTCATTTCATTGTAGCCATTCACACTGGATGACCCTTTGTGAATCCACCTTAATTATTCCTGGTGGCTGCATTCTCCTTCATGCTTTTGGAGCTGAACTGGAATTGGCTTAATGTGTTTTCCAGGGACTGAGATAATCCTATCATTTTGAAGACTTCATTTATGCCTTTCTTACAGAGTGGGAGCCTCCTCTGCTTACCATGATTTTTTTCTCTCTTTTATTCAGCTTGATTATACCTCTTCCTAATACAAATTCTTCTACTTCAAATTATACACCACACCTGCAGTGGCAACACCATCCACCTCACAAGGTTTTGATAAGGTGAATGCATCTGCTCAAGAAGGGAAGAGCCAGAAGTCTTCTAGCCTAACAGGTTTGTTGTTTGCCCAGTAGAACAAAATTTCAACTTGTTTCATATAAGAAAACTGAATAACGGGTATGGCATTACAGAACGCTGTCCTAATGCTCAGTATGTAAGTTGTAACAGAAAGTAACTTTATTGGCTAGAAAGAACAGAGGCATGCTATTTACAAGTTTCAATGTCTGGGTTGTTTGATAGGATTGGTTTTTGGGTAATAAATTTTCTGCAAATTTAAGTTATAATAATGACATAATTATGGTAATATGATAATAATGGCTAATGTAAGTTTGATGTTAATGAAAAGAGTGATTTGTGTAGGTAATAAGAATTAGACATCCTAACATATTGATCTCAATCTGTATAAGAATATTTTGGAAAACGAGTATGTAAAGTAGATAAAATGTGGCATGTTTGAAGGAGTAGTTCTTCAGAGTTTTCCCTGGGGTGGTTTTTATTAACTGCAGACCACCTGCTTCTGATAGGTCATGTGAAAAGGAAAGAAGATAAGCTGAAACCCTACTGGAAAACAAACACTTTAATTTTAGTGACAAAGAATGTTAACTCAGATCCCTACTTCTGCTGAATTAATCTCAGATTTTCTTTAATAATCTTTGTGTGACTGTTCAGACAAGAGCCTAGTGAAATTAGAAAGCATTAATCAGAGCTCAGCAATCTAATTTTATACGACAATTTAAACTTTTTCTTTACCAGTAGCGTCTCTGGAAGGTCTGCTCACAGGACACTGAAACTGAAACAGGAGATATTTTTAGTACTGCTGTTTCCATGGTACATGATAAGTAAATGAACACACCCATTTTTATATCAGAAAACAGTTTTAGGTTCCTAATGGCTTCTAAGTAAGCAGCGTAAGTATCAAGCTGTATGCAGTTTATTCAAGTAAACAATAAATTTACAATCTTTATCAAGGCTGTACTTAGCTATATAATTACCTACACGCTCATTGAAGCATGGACTGGAAATAATCTTCTCAACTAGTGTAATATCCACCATGATATAAGGTCTTTCTAATGTCATTTAAACTATATGGATATATAAAAACTGAGGCAATGAAAAAAAAGAAAGGAGAGAGTTTTCTAAGAATAATCAGTAAAACAGCTCTAGGGGGATATCAGTTTCAAATCCCTGTTTCAAATGAAGAAATGGGGAGGACCTTCTAGACATGGTAAAATGAGCAAACATCAGTTGGAAATGAGCTATTTTCTTCTCTTTTGTTTATCCTGTCTTGGTTTTTGATGTTTTTTTCAAGAAACAGCAAAGTTGTAATCTCTCTAAAAAGAAGACAAAATCTGTTAGTACTAGGAGAAAAATTTAGCTAGTAACTCTGATGCAGGTATAAATATTTACATCTTTTTTTTTTTTAAATATGCACTCTGAATTTTATTTGATAATGTTCTTTCAATTGACTATGCTATGTTGATATTATGCTATTTTAATAACATATACTACATAAGTTCTGATACTTTAAGGATTGCTTAAGGTGATTTAACCTGAAATATGACTAATACAGCCCATCTCTAGATACCATGGCTGCTAGGAAAAAAAAAAAAAAAGAAAATTAAATATAGATTTGGAAATCATAATACATGATTTATAAATCTGATTTAATTTTGCCAGTCAAATAGATCATGTCCAATTCTTGCCTAGGAAATTCTTGGTTTGTCTCATTATCAGCTTACTTTCTTTTTAGACAAAATGAAAATTTTATCTATAATGTGATAACATATACATTGAAAATTTTACCTAGGATGTTATAATGTAATATATACACTGTAGAGTGTGAGAGAAGTGGAAACTTTTTATCCTGAAAATATATTTTATTTAATTTTAATGATTTAATAAATTTATATATAAATTACGGGAAAATAGTTTTAAAAGCTGAAATTCAAATTAATGAAACTTTAAAAGTGTTGCAAAGGACTTATTAACATTTTTAAAATGTTAAAAAAAAGTACTCTAATTTCTTTCAAAACATTGTTTCTTTCAATTTACCTTTTAATAAATTATCTGTTTAAAAATAGGATTATTGTAAAGCTCTCCGTGTACACTCGTTTCTCATCTTTGACTGGAGCAGTCAGTCAACATTTTAGGCATTTGATTAATATGAAAAATAAGTTAGAGGAGTCTAACAAGATTTTAGGCTAAACGTTAATGACACTATCTATGAACAAAATCCTTGCAACAAAAGAGCTACTCCCACATCCACAGCAGTAAAAGCCAAACTATCAGCTGAATACAATTCTAGTCAAAACACCAATGTGCATCCTAATGGTAAGAGAATGAGATATGTTGATAATCAAACTAGTCTGACATGGTTCCGGATGTTGAGACTAATTTTGGATTTTGATTGTATGACTTTGATTAAAATAGAATATATGCTAACAATATTAAAGGTGTCCATTATGTAATTTAGAAAATAAACCATTCATTTTTTTAAATTAATTTCAGAAATGAAAGTGCTGTACTCTGTTCATAGAAAGACTGCTCAATTTTGAAAAATTCTTGAAGCTGTTCTTCTTTTCATTCCTTTTTTTCTTAGCTTAGGTTAAACTAGGTTTGCAGATGAATATGTGATACTAAAACGGCAAGAGAGATTATCAAAGAGAAAATACATGCAGTGTGCCTTGATCCTTATCCTCTGATGCTCTCATCATTAAGTTTTATGTGACATGTAGATATTTGATTTTCTCTCTGTCTTGGGGCTTTGCAAGCATACTGAAAACATAGCATATTTTTGAACACTAACATTTAAATCTAGACTGGACAGAACACAAAGGAAAATATGGTCAAAACCCAATTATTTTGTAAAGTATTCTGAAATCAAATGATAAAAAAGAGTGTGAAAAAAACAGGTACTATTTATTGTCATGAACAAGGCCTTTGATACGACTTTTTATTTTAACCCTGTATTCTGAATCTCCTATAGGTACTGTTCATTTGTCAGTCGCTGGAAATTCACTGCACTTCTTATCAAAAGAGAGTTGAACCAAAAGACAAAGCAGATGGCTGCTGCATGCTCCCTTGTTTAGGCACTCAGAGAGAGCCTCCACCCTGGTGATATTTACACAGGTTTTCTCCTGGCAGTTCTCAACATCCAAGGTAAGCATTCATCAGTTGTTGATGCTACTGGAACCCATGAGAAACAAGATCCTTGTCATGCAATTCTCACAAGTTGCACAGCTTCTTACAGGAGCACATCAGAGAACCAGAAGACAGAGCAAGAGCGCACCTTGGAATGTGATACTACATGGAGCATCTCAACACACCTTCAGCAAGACTTCTCAGTAGGAATGCCCAAACGGAAAGAGGTAGAATCCAGAACACACCCTGCTCCCCCCCAAAATGTTTACTTTGGTGACATAAAAGCATTGGTATTGGATTATGAAGAGAAATGGGTCTGTAACATACTAGCCTAGATTCTTCTCCATCATATGACAAGAACAACTACACACAAATCATATCGGGTATGATTTATAACAGCTATGTTTTCTAAAGCTTTGTGACTTTCATGGCTAGATAGTTAAAATTAACTGAGGCAATTTAGATTGTTTACATTAAATTTATTACTGTTATGGTAATAAATTTGCATTTTTTACAGACAGGAAGGATAATGAAATATAGGAATTAGAGAAAGGAAAGAAAAGAAAGAAGGATAAGGAAATGTAAGAATTAACCACAGCTGTTCACAACTCTGACTCAAATCCAGTCTAAATGTTAAAGGTATGGTCATATTTCAAAATGTTTCAATTCTAGACTCTTTTGTCACTATGACAAAAATCAAGATTGGCGCTAAGGTCTGAATAGCTCAATTACATTTAACATCTAAGAAACACACAAACAAAGCACTGAAGAAGAAGCACTAGATTAAAATATCACCAGATAAATACTCCAATGTTAGTAAATACCAAAATTAAGTTTTCAAATATAACCCCAATTTGACACCCTATGCTTATGCATTATAATAACAGCCTCTGTGCATGGTTACATTGTATTTTGATAATCACCAACCCCAAATCAGAGCAACCAGACACAGAAGAGATGAAAAGCCTACACTGCAGGAGTGTGACTCACCCAGAATCACAACTGAACACTCTGAGGAAGTCCAGTTTCTTTGAGAAGCATCCAGTAATCACAATTATTAAATCTTTTTTCTTTCAACTCCTGCTTTATTAACCATGTACCTTCATTTTCTAAAAAAAAAAATTACATGGGTATCCTACAGTCAACAGCCTCTTTCATTATAAAACCTGATTGGCAGTCTGTGAACTGAATGAGGAAAGAATGCTATGAAAAAAAATTGCATGTGCTAATATTATAGATGGTAATACTTACATCTGAGACAGACTAATTAAGACTGTATAGGCAACCTTAATTCTGACATTTTTCTAACTTCTGAGTAATTGACCTTGCAATTGCAACACTCCTTGTGTATCAATTATAATTAGCTTTTAAAAACATGGAAAAAAAGCCAGTGTTGCTGAGGCAGAAAAAAAAAAGGAGAAGAAATCTTTTCCTCTGGAAAAAAGCTGTGCTTTTCTGAGAGTCAAATCTTTCATAACCACAATTCAGAAGTTTGCAAGATGACCTACCTACCCCAGGCAGGCCTGGTGCAATTGGTAACCCTCACATGGGGCAGTTATTAGAAAGAGAATACATATCAGTACTGGGAGTTTTCCCAGATATTTGTTGTTGAAACATGGGATTAAGGATGCCTGGAGGCAATCCAGGCTTGGTACTATTGTTGCAGTTGCCACATTCTACTGCTCTTGCTGTGTCTCTGTAGTCCTCTGTTTCTGCCTTTCTTATCCAACTTCTTCACCTGCTATTGCCTTGTTTTGTTTACTTATTTTCCTGAGCCTCTGTCCTTGCGCCTCTTGTTCTGAGCTGTGGAATGGCTGTTTCTTTCTGCTCAAAACTGCCTGTACTCAGCCTGCCTTCTCTCAGACCTCATCTCATTTGAAAAATTTACCATGAAACTCATTGACTATTCCATTAAAATGGAATTTTGGGGTAAATTTTGGGTATATTTTGGCACTGGTCTACTTTCATACAGAGCCCAGAAGGTAGAACCACAATGTCACTTGTCAAAAGATAAAAACCTTCCATCCCTGTCAAGCTGTCACAATATTTACTTTCCTACTTGTGTTTTTAATATGACCCAAAAATATTATCTCTTTAATCTCAGTGTAAGAACATTTTTACTCATGTTTGATTTATTTTTAAATAATTCAGAAACTCAAGATAGAAAATTTCAGTATATATCTTGGAGCATGGTAATTACTTACTTTGTAATTATGTAAAAAAAAGTTCACTGAGCAGTGCTTTGGAATCAGTATCTCTACCTCTTTTCCACAGATAATAATAAACAGAAGGTTATTTTTACAATAATAACAGTAACTGAGTTGTGATTAGTAGACAAAAATTTAACTTACACTTTTTGAAAGGCACAGAAATAGAAATATTACTTTTACAATATTTTTAAATAAATAAAATGTTTTATTGTATAGGTGAGTTCCTACTGACAGTGGAAAATTTTGTTTCAGTTCAATCTCTGTTTAAGCTGTAGTTAGAAACCAAACTTAAACAGTTTTTTTCAAATGAATAAAAAGAGTTTAAGCCTAAGGAATTGCAGTGGTAAAACAGAATTTGCTCTGCCCAAGCTAACCTTACTTTGGAGGAGAAAATAAAATAAAGGCACCATTCTGGAACTCTGGTATAGATTTGATGTTATAATGTTAGAGGAAAAAATTTCACAAGGAACTATAGCATTCTCAAGTGATACAGTCAAGACATTCTTAATATGCAGTATCAGAGTTCTTCACCACGTACTTCCCAGGGAGAACACCATCTTAAGAATTAATGAATATAAACAAGCAATACATTAACTTGGAGTTAGCATTTTCTTGCCATTAAAACAATGAGATTCTGGTCCATTTGCAAAGGTAATATGTGTATACAAGAGCATATGCAGCTGGCTTTATCTCCCCAGGGCACATATTTATATTTGAGCTTCTTGTCCTGGGTTTCCATTACCAGTGAGGAGAAGGAAATTCTAGGGCCCAGTTAGTCTCTTACTAACCTAAACCTCAAAAAAAGAACCATATCTAATTAACAGGATCAGGTGTAGTCATCTATGTTGTAATCTACATTGAACTCTGATGCCACAAATGTAATTTTTTCCAGATAACCCCCCAACAGACTGTTCAAGTTTTTACTGACTCCTAATAACTGTTTGGATTCTGGTGCTGCTTTTTTGTTTGGGATTTGTGGGTTTTTTATCCCCCAATATTCATCAGAAAAAGAGACTGGAATACTCCTCGATATCAAATTCTATTTACTCAGGGGAAATAAGAAAAAATCATCTGGTAAACCTGATACCAGTTACTCTTTTCAGAACCTGTTTATTTATAGTTTGAAGAGTTAGCTTAAAGCAATGGAAAGTAAAGTTAAAGACTACGATTCATTTCAAATTTGAACAAGTTTATAAAAATATAAGTAAAAAAATGAATTGTGGATATTCTTCACTCTATTGTATTTACTATTAAAAACAGAGGAAAGCAGAAGAAGATGAATAGGTAAAAAGCATATACTTTTAAAAATAATAATTAAAAACTATTGAAAATTTCCCATGGTATGTTTCTTTCTATTACATTTTTCAATAAATTGTAGCTATTCTAGGGTTTTCAAAATGTGTTTACCCAAGATAGAGGTCATTTATGTATGACACTGAAAGGTGTGGATCAAAGGCTTTGCTTCTGTTGTTCATATTGTATAGAGCAACAGCTAATGTAGTATTAGAAGGCAAAGACCTACAGGACTACTGGAATGTAATAAATTGTGAAGTAATAAATAAAAACATTGATGAGATGAGAAAAATAAATCAGGTTATTTTCAGCTGATCACTATTTGTGAATTAGATAAACAGGAGAGCAACTGTCAGTTAACTTATAGAAATAAAACTGAGTCATGTAGTGGGTTAGCTTTGCCAACAACTAAACTCTCACCCAGCTGCTATTTGCTCCTCTCTCCCACAGGATGGGTTGCTACGAGGAAAGTTGAATCCATCCCAGCCAGACCCAGCAAACACATCTACAGAAAAGACTTCCCAGACAAAATGTTGAAATCTTTGGTCCTACTTTCTTTATTTTCTGATTCTTGCTTTGAATCTGCAAGAACACTAGGTATCTCCACATCAATTAATTACAGACTTTGACTTTGCAAAGGATCATTCACATAAAAATAAAGATTATACTCAACTACGTAGAAATTAAGGCTGACATACTTTATGAACTAACAATCAATAAACCTTGTCTTAATGTACAGAATTTTCAGCAGTGGACTTAAGCAGATAATAAAATAACATTTAATGATGGAATTTTTACAGGGAAAAAACCAAAGAGTAATTCTTGACAGAAATAGAGTTAATTTTACAAATTTACTTATGAAATGTCCATGTTCAAATGTCCCAAAATTCATTGCAATACTGCAGAAGAAATTGGAAACAAAATTTTCCTTGGAGCAAACTTAAGCACATGCACAAGAAATAGTGGAGTATGTAGATTCAGAAAGACACAAATAACTTGCTGCAGTGTAGAGCACTGGAATGCTCTGGCAGCCGGTCTTATTTATGGAAAAAGTTCTCAATAGCTAGAGGACATGGTGTCAGAAGGTATCCTCACATATAAAGAAGGCAATGTAAATAGTGCTTGCAGTGTATATATCTTCTACACAACTTCTGTCTTTCTAGTACACTCTCAAGTCTGAGTCTATGACTCATTTAATGGTAATTTATAAATTGATTCTCTACTGACTGTGATGGTAGAAGACCTAAGATCCTCAGTGTGCACGACGGCAAAAGAAAAGTTAAATTTTCTTTTAAGAATGACTTTCCTCACAGCTATGATTTTTTTTCAGAGTTTTCTAAGTAAATGACAACAAACGGTCCACTAACTTGGTGATAATATACAGCACCCACATCTTATCTCTGTAAGATATATATTCCCACAGCTCCATTGTGGGAATGAAATACAGCTGTGTGAACAAATCTGTGTGCCTAGACCAAATGAGTGAATAGGAGACTCACTTGGTTCTAGAGGGTTGCATAATGTACAAGAAGACCAAGGGCCTGTTTGCTCAATGGTCTATCTTTGGCAACAGGAAGTGTCAGCTTAATGGACAGAACCTGTGAGAACAAGATAAACCATTAAGGTACAGGTTTATTCTATATTTTTCCTGCTTCATCCTCCCAGTTTTCAAGAAATTGTTCAGGGATTTCTGGAGCCAGAGATATTTTTGTATGCTAAAGTCCCTATGTGTTTCTCTCCATGAGTTTGTTGTATTGCTTTTTGAACTGATTTGCACATTTGACATCTGTAATGCCGCTTGGCAGAGTTTCCACGGTGTATATATTCAGGTAAAAATACTCTTCTTCTTTGCTTGTTTTAATCTGCTCAGTGATGACATCATTTGATGATCCCTAGTTCTTATATTGTTAGAAACAGGGAGTGTTTTCTACTTTTATATACTAGATCTTATATCAGCTATTTTCTACTTGTATCCTGGGACTTGAGATCCCAGCTAAATTCAGTCCTACAGGAGTCATATATTTCTGAACTAAAATTTAAGTTGCTATATCGTTATGTTACAATTAATATATTTATTTCATAGAATACTGGATTCATGTTTAGGAAAATTATTTTTACTCTTTGTCCAACATACCCTCAAAAGAAAAAAATTATATAAAAATTGGTATAATGACAGTTTCAAATTTGTTGTTAGAAATACCTGTCAGATACTTAGACAGAATCAGTTTAAGGATGTTCATTCTTTACTTATCATAAATAATAATAATAATAAAAACCTTTCCAACTTCAGCTTTTTTAAAAAAGATGTTTTCATGCATTTGCAAGAAATAATAGCACCATTCAGAAGCACAAAATGGAATAACTACAGTGAAATGCACTGCAAATTCCAGTTTCAGATAAAAATATATTGTTTTTTATCCAGTAAAAAAATAGTTGTTCTATGGCAACCTACCTCAAAAAATTTTATCCATAACCCCTTGAAAATTGCAAAGAAAAGACAGAACTGTCCGATTGCATTCAATGTGAACAGAGAAGTTTAAATGATTATGACATGAAGTAGTCTTGCTTAATATTCCTTTTAGCTTTCCTGCTTAACTCTGCCTTGTCCAGAAATTCTTACCATTCCAGTAATTTGTTGTGGTATGCATAAGTATTTTCTGTCCTTCTAGCACAGTTTTAAAACAAATCCAGAACCTCAAGGAATTTATAAATTTCCTCATTGTATCTCCATTTCAGGGCAAAGAGCCACTCTTTTCACTCTTCTCACTTATCTGTCTTGTGCAGCTAAACTACAAGTAGGTTTCACATTATGTATAAGCATATTGGATGGCTGATTACCATACAAGTTCAGGATATTGAGTTTTAAAGATGAAAGACAGGAAAGGGTTGGTAAATTAATTGCCTGCATCTATTGGTAGATTCTCCAATTTGATAAAGGATTTTGTTACTGAAAGATGTTAAAAAAATAGTGGTTTGTCTTTATCAATTCTATCATTATTGATTTAATGATACAAAATACCAAAATGAATATAAAGGAAAACGTGTCAAAATTCTGCTTTGTCTAAAGCTGTCCACTTGCTCAGACTTAGCTTTACCAGACTCCTAGTATCAGCACAAATTTCAACTTATTTCCCAATGATCACTGTAAAGTTTCTCATTGCTCTTCCTTCTGCAGAATAATTTGAATCTGAGATACCAGCTCAGATTCAAAGATACCAAAGAAGTCTCAACTACTTCCATGACATTTTACCTTATTCTTCCTGACTTTAGAAAGAGGTATTCAGAGGGCCGCATGAAAATTAAGAAGTGACACTTGAGAACTGACTGTCAGGGAAGTATCAGAGATCTCTGCTATAACTTTGAGTTACGTCCTGTCTTGATCCTCTGATCCCCCACCATGCACATTGCTGGTTGTCCTTGTGGTGTCAACCAGCACACCACACTCACAGCTCTGCCAGGAGCACATCCACTCACACGCTGTTCTCTACCTCAGTGCTCAAATCCCTCACACCCTAAGAGACCATAAATAGAATTCAAAAGGGTTAGTATGAATTCAGTACACTACAAAACACTAGTATAGGGCAAAAGAACAGGATTGAGAGAGGGGAGGCCTGAATATGAGACTACATTACAGAAATCAGACAAGGTGGCTTTCAAGCTACAAGTGGAGATGTTAAACCGTACTGCTAAAAATAATTTAAAACATGCTAAAAGTAATGCATAGTAAGAATTAAAATGATCACATAGCAAGAATGAAGCCGATGGATTTTGCATATATATACATACCTTATGTACATATACATAAGGTATATGTACCACATAAGTGAGGCACAAATCAACTAGTAAGCAAGACACATTTCCATGGGCATTTTTGCACCCTGACCACACTATAGCAGTCTATATGAGAGTCTTCTTGGCCAGCTGGTTGGGAATAAATATGCTTAATAGTGTAGATAAGTGAGAAAGTATAAAAGGAGCTACAGTATTTGCTAGGTTTCTCAAAACTCTGCCTAAGAGCATCTATATAACACAGGATAAAAGTCATCCTAAACAAAGCAGGTAAAATCATACATGTGCTGTTAGAGTTTCCAGTATTGCATGATATAATGGGAAAGAAGGATGATTTAACATCACATATTGCAAAGAATCATGAGAAAGTTTTTAAATTCAATATTTAAAAAATAATATCCAAGAAAATCAGACCTTGTAAATTTGGAATGCTTAAGGCTCAGCTTTCTTAAAGAAAGTTGAAATTTGTATACAATGATGTATTTCAATATACAGAACTTTCAAAGAATAGCACTAAATATTCACAAAAGCTATATAATAAAATCATTTGAGATGACAGTCATGGAAGAATGATAGTCCTGTTGCAGAACTTCTTCTGGAAACACTCTAAGTGCTATGCAAGATGATTTATTTGAAATACTGCCATGTTCCCTTCTAATGCAAACTCCATCAAACTTGGGTGAAAATGGTATTGAAATGCAAGATAGTGGATTATAGAAATATGGGTGGAACTTTACAGAAAAAGCATTAAATAAAAGAAATGCTGAGGAAGTAACCTCTGTGTTTACACTACTTTAACGTACACTTTATTGCCTGTATGTCATGGAATAGATAAAAATTCTTTCTCCTGGATGGAGACTCCCATTTAAATCCAAGGTACTGTGAATCACAGACACTTGGTAGAAGAGTGGAAACAGGTAAATGGTATAAAAAAGTGATTTTAGTCACTTGAGTTTAGGGGCAAATGTTGGAATTGGGAAACAATTAGGAGACAACCATTCTAGATGTAAAGGCTATTCTGTAACTCGTATTCTGCACATGGAACTGCTGATGCAATTTGCTGTTGCAATTTCTATCTTGGTTGAATGCCAGCAAGATCTGTGTATATGTTGTGAATTAAACAGACTGGCCTGAATATTGAAAAGGATCTAATTAATATAATCCCTAAAAATACTACTTGTGCTTGGTAAAAGAGATTAAGTTTTTATCACAAAATCTGTTACCAGTTCTTAGCACTGTAGTATAACTGCTATTCCCATCTTTTTCTATGAGCCTTGTGAAGAAATAATATCAAGTTGCACTATCTAATAAACTCATAAAATCTGAGTAACAAATTGATATTATTTTTTTCATTTCTGAATCAAAACTAGTATACACATTGTGGATATTCAACTCAAAACTATCTTTGAAGTTCTAAAATTTACTTGGGCCCAGGTCCAGGAACTGTCCACTTTGTAACTGCATAGTTCTATTTTTCTTATACTTTAAATTGTTTCTGGATAAAAACTTTCTGTCTCTTTATTAATCTGAAGCCTTGAAATTGTGTTCTTCTATAACCCTTTCTCTTGTCAGATACTAGAACAAAATAAATCACTGTCGTGTTAAGCACAACATTTTCTCAGTGAACATCAGTCGTGACATTTAGATGAAAAAGTCCTTCTATTTACAGGCTAGATATGACAAAAAATGGTTGTAATTTTTTTTCGTGTTGTTTTTTCTCAAGGGACATTTGGAAACTTTACAAAATATGAAAAACAATGGCACTTTCTTTTGCTGCAAGATCACGTTGCCTAAGAAGTAATTCAAACACCTAAGAAAGGTGTTGGAAGGAAGGAAGGAAGGAATTAGCATAATTGCCATGTACCTTCTTCTTTAGGTAATGTTTTACAATGCTTTAGAAAGAGACAGTGAAATTTGTTTTTAATTGAGATAAATAAAAATTACTGTCAGACATCCTTACCTTCCAAATCCCAACTTTGCAAATCCCACTGGGGTCAGTAGAAGTCAAGTGACCAATTCTCACAGAACCGTAGCACAGTGGCTCCAAACAACTCACTGATTCTTTTGGTCCAAGTAATGAGTAAAGGAGCATATTGGCTATTTTTTGGGAGCCCAGATTATAGTATTGCTTCATACTGTACTGCTACAATAGCCTCAGATAAAAAATATACTTTATTGCTCAAATTGAATAATATTTTACTCACACATATTCTCATATTTTCAATGCAACTCTAAGTTTGGTCACATATTTCTAGGGAAAAAACCCACAATTTATGGTCTAATTTCAATTGAATTGGGTATCGTGTATGCATCAAAAAAATGCAGCTGTTTGGTTTGTTGTTTGGTTTTTTTCTGGACACTTTTCCTTTTGCCTGTTAAACCATTATTTTGATTCAATATGAAACCAGTCTTGATCACTATGATATTTTACTCTCCAACTAGCAAAATAAAAGCAAACAACATGGAGCTATGAACTAAAATGTGGCCTGTAAAATCTTGAATTCCTCCTAAATGACAACACAGTAATTATTAATTAGAAAAAATTCAGAAATTATTAAATTTTCATGCCAATTTAAATCCCAGAAAACATCAATAATTGTGTAGATGATTGAGTATAAAAATCAGGAGAGAATACTAAGCTGTTTTTAGTATTGTGCACTGATTACTAAATTTATAATTTATACAAGTAATTAACCATAATTACTTGAATTACAATGACTGAAAATGGGTGTTAACTGATGATGTATTCTGTTTACTGTGAGAAGCAATGTTAAAGAGCTTTGAGTTTACCTCCTGTCTTCTCTTGCAGTCTAACAGTGTAAAAGAACTTGTTCCAAACTATTGACCTGCAAATGCAAATTACAATGAGATCCTAGCTAGCCACTTTCAGCACTCTTGACAGTAGTCTGCTCTCACATACTGAGGAGTAGGACAATTCAGTGGTTCTCAATCTATCAGAAGAAAGAATGTGCCTACATTTTTAATTGCAATTCAATTGACAAGAGGTAGCAAACCTAAATTCTTAAAAAAAACCCACACCCCTGCCAGAAAGAGGAAGCTGTCATGAGATGTTGAGGCGTGACCTTTTCCTGAACGTTTCTTTTCCAAGTGCCAGTGGCCAGTGCAGTGCCCTGCTAAAGTTGCCCATTGAAGATGAAGTTGCATCTGAGAATTTCAACATCTAACCTGTGGTGCAGCAAAGTGGCTAAGGTCCATTTCTTAGTCGGGGGCCAAAGCAAGAAAAGAGAAGCTTTAGAGGTTCTCAGAAGCTTGACAAGTTGCTTAGTTGCAGTAATGGCACAGGAAAGGCTGAAACCCTTTCACAGAAAGTACACTGGAAAATAAAAGGAATCTGAGACTTGTGATGTAAATGGTTGTTCCTAACATCTGCTGTCAGCAGACTAAAAGCAATAGAGCATTTTTTATCCAAGTGAGCAAAGGTCAAACTTTATGGCTGCTTGACCTCCAGAGACATCTGCAGTTTAAGTCTGTTGTGGAAGCCCAGAAATGAACTAAAGGCAATGTTTCCTCCATGTTAGAACATTATTGCACTTATCTACATTGTCTTATCTACCTACTATAAATGCAATAGAAATACTCCTCTTGTCTAGTCAAAGAAGGAAAATAACAAAGTTTTAACTAAAGCATAATTATGAACTGTCCAACATACACAATAGCTCTGCCAGAGTTGATTATGACCTGTAATGAGCTACTCTTAACCTACTTTGCTATATGTATGAAACCAAAATTTTCTGCCTTTCTGAGCAGTGCCCAAAGACTAATTTACAAACTGAACTGTTTCTTAATTGGGGAATGAGGTGGCAGGGCAACTGTTTTGGATATTTTGGATATTTCCAGACAAACAGAATTTTTCAGTCTTCCAGTTTTGGCCATGTGCTCCCAGTTCCTTTGCAGATCTGCCTATGAGGGTCTCTGGATTCTAAGCAAGCATTTTTTTGATACTGAAAAGCATTTCATTAGGTATGCAGATTTAAAATTTTGCTAATATTCTTTGATGTTTTAAACTGATTAATGTCTTAAAATACACAGTAATGATCTAACTTTTAAAACACAAAATAAATCATCAAATATAAACCTTAAAATCAATAAAAATAATAATAAAAGCCAAGTAAAGAATTTAAAGGAGAACCCATCTTTATTTTTGCTATAAACTATTCAGACAAGGAGACCTCGTAAAGACATAGATGGTAGATCCTATTGGTCTTCTGGAATTTAATAGTTAAGTGTTATCCCTGCTTATTTATCTTCTTTCCACTGTAAATGGCTACTTTTTTTGATGGTCTCTAAAATACTGAATGGACATCCAACTGTGCTTTTATCAGAAACCATGGAGTACAGGTTTTCTGTAATTATAGATTTTCATTAGTGACCTGTAAGTTTTTTAGCAGGTATGAGCCAGAAAAACAAGTGATATAATTTTTACACACAGTTAAAATAAGAACAGGTAAGAAATAGAGATGTGCATCCAGTTCTTGATGCATAGGGCACATGAAACAGCTGTAACTCACTTGAGAGTTTTCTAAATTCTAGGGCAAGGGAGATTGATATAGACTGACTGTCAGAACCCACGCAGTGACTTTCTCACTCCCCCTTCTCAGTGGGATGGGGGAAGAAAATATGATAGCAAAGCTCAGAAGCTGTGATAAAAGCAGTTTGTTAGTGGTTTGTTATTCTTTATTATGGGTTGTTATGAGCAAAGTTAACTCTACTCCAGCCAGACACGGTATATAAATACATCTAAAATAATCAATTACATACTGTAATTCACTCTAAAATTTGAATAAGAAAGGCAATAATTGATTTTAACCTGGTATAACAAATTATTCACAAAGCATTTTTTAGAAACATTTTCAATGCTAATAAAAGAAGAGGCAGTTGAGGGTTTTTAGTAGTGTAGGTAGTTAAATTTTGCCACTGTGAGGATGTAGATCAGATTAGTAAACCCTGGAGACATAGATTGTCCTTTGACTGTTACAGATATACTCAGGGTCTACTCAGACCCTTCATCCAGCAGTAAGAAGAGCACACATCCACCCCCACGCATCTTTGACTGTGGCATAGGAAGAAGAGGCAGCAGCCATTATCTTCCTTCCCAAAGTGGTTTAGAATCAAAGAATCCCTGAGTTTGGAAAAGACTTTTAAGACCATTGAGTCCAACCATAAAAACACTGCACATTTTACCACATTCCTTCTAGAACTAGTTCCTTCTAGAACTAGACCCAAATCTACACTTCTAAAGTTTATGACATTAAGAACTGAGGCAAACACCAGATCCAGGACAGACACCTTATGTCATTCCCTTCATACATTTACAAAGTTCCATCATAAATTTGTTCATAAGGAACACTGTAGCAGGCTGTTAGTCTGCCTTCAGCAGTGATAGGTAATCTACTCTTAATTTCCACATGAAATTTGTTTCTGGTTCTTTCATACCAATTTCCTCAATTGTGGACTTGAGTGTGTTACTTCTCATATAGGCAATTATATATTTATTGGACTCACAGAGGCAAAAATCTCCTGGAGAACTTGAGATTAAAGGGGTTTTGGGAATTTTAGTCCTGCTTTGCAACTGACCCATGGTAATACATGTTGCCAGGTCACCTAACATTAACATGAACACAAAACTGACCACCTTCATCATAGATCAGGGCTGCCTTGATGCCTGCAAAATATATTTCTAGGAGCCTTCAACATTTTCTTCTTTTTTTTTTCTTGATTTTCTGGAGATCTTATTGACAACAGATATGATTTTCTGAATATTATCCAGATGTTAGGGCAAAATGTTGCCACTTCACTGAGAAAGTTCAACATTTTCAAGTAAGCTTGGATCCAGCGCTGGGAGCCAATATGAAACCATAAAACCTTCTGCTGTGATAAAGGAAACGTCATTTCTTGAAAATGTCATTTCTGAAAGAGCTGTTAGTTTTGGCATTTCACACTCTGTTCTAGTTAAAATTAAAATGATAGAACAAAAGTATTTGGTTTGTATCTTCTCTTCAGGATAATGCACACAAAATGTGCATTTTTTCTGAAGTATAACACACAGGTACGTGGGGTAGGGGAAAAGAGACTGAATTAAATAATTCAGAAATTCAAGAAGGTGAAACACCAAATAAAAGAATGCAAAAGACAAAGAAATCTTATTGGACTGAGGAAAGACAGATAATATCTTCCCTCTATTTTTCTTTTTTTTAAGTAGCTTTTATTGTGTCAAAAATGACTTGTAAATTACTGAGATACAGTTAAATAGAGCAAATATTTTTCAGATCAAAAGTAACATGAAAAGTGGGATTTAGATAACCTAACCATAACCACAAAAAAAAAAAATTAATCTTCAAATTTATTTGGTCATCTGGATTATTTCCACAGTGAAGAAAAGAAACAGGCATCATCCATGAACAGTTTACACAAATTATGTTAGATGTCTAGGGTGTAGGAAAGATGGATCGATGACTAATGTAGCTCTTGAGAGGAGGGAATAAGTGAGATGAATCTCATCACATATCTGAAGCATGGGATGGTTTTTTTTGGCTTTTTTTTAAATAGTCATATCTTTTGATAGACTCTTCATCTCAGTGCTAATTCCTAATATCAGTATAGTCTCTGATTCCATCATTACAAAAGGGCATATGTATGTATGTCAGTATCAGTCACAGCACAATGGGTCTTCAAATAACTTTAATATTGACAAAAACAAAAAAAGCTGCACGAATGGTGCAACTCAGTGGTGGCTGAGCACTAAACATAATGGAATCAATTTAAAGCACATTCTTAAAAAATTAAATCAAAATGCCAACTTCACATTTCTGCTTTTAAGTTAACAGCTCATAACTACTTGTTCATAAACAACTCCATTTTAATCTTCATATATAGATGCTACAAAATCAACTACAGTCAAGATATATGTTTATGGGATTTTACCCTCTTTATATTTTAGTTTTTTAATCATATTAATATATATTTTAATTAGTCTTTGCTTGATTAAAACACTACATTGAAAAAGTAATTTTAGCCTCAGACAAGAATAATGAAGTTTTGAAATTTGATTCTCAGGCTACATCATCAAACGCAGAACTTTGATTTTCCCCCATTGTGGCCTTTCATATGACATTAAAAAACCCCAAAGACATTAAAATGTTATTCATTCGAATTCATCACATTTCATGGGTTACTTTACATTAATTAAATTTAAAATTGGAAACAAATTATTTATCAGGTATGCAAATATGTGTTGTGATATTGAACGTTTGGTTTAAAATACCTAATGAAAACATACAAAGTAAAAGGTTTCAAAAGTCTGTAGTCCTTTAGCCATGCTATGACTTCCATTTGTCATGGTTGTCTCATAACTCTTTCATAACCTCTGCATAAGAAATCAAAGACCTTAGTGGTACTGTAGAACAAGGGTGCATCGTGACAGGAACTGATGGTACATGTGCATGCAATCTCAGTAGGAAAGTGATTAGAGAGATGTTAAAGAAGCTATTTGCACTCTTTGATGTTAGGCATCTGTCTTAGGTAGCTAAAGGTTCTGTTGGCAAGCAAGGGTGTTGTCGACTGAGAGAACTGATGAAGCTGCTACCCTTTCCTGTCCATTCTAACTAGCTGCTGCAGAGATTTCTGAGCTCTTTGTCAACTGCCTCCTGATTGTAGGCTAAATTCAGTTGGTTTTTTTTTCCCCCAGAAAATTGCACCGTAAACTCTTGTTACTCAGGATTTGATTAATGTCCATTTCAGATGTCCCTGCAGCAAGGGTAGAGCACAGATGGAGGCTGGACACCCATCAATTAAGCCATTCCCACCCATCAATCATGATCTTCAGTTTATAGCAGGAGGTCTTACGGAAAGGTGGTATCAGTGATATCTTACTGTAAGAAGCTGAGAAGTTCAGAAATTGATTAATGAGCAGATCAGGAGTCCATCAAGTGAGAGCAAGATAGAGAGGTGAGTGTACTGTTCTAAAGTAAGCTCTCACCACCCATCAATCAGATAGGTTAGCAGATAGGTCTGTTCAGTTTCCCTCTTCAGTCAATGGAGAAAAAGGTTTCTCTTAGACTGAGCTAAAGCTAGAAACTAACTCAGCTGCACTCAAGTGTAACCTATTTCTTTCCTTTGACAGGAGGACTGGAAAGTTAATGTACATAAACACAGAAGTTAGACCTTGTGAGTGCTCCTTAAGAACAAATAAAGGGTTCTTTGAAATCTTGGAAAAATATGTTGAAAGGGTAATTTTTTCATAAATGAGTTAACAAGTGGCTACACCCTGCATCCATTCTATAAATACAGTGAACAGTGCATTTCAGTCACTATATGCCTCAGCTTTTCCTGAAAAGTATAACAAAGAGTAATGAAGAAAAATGTAAAGACAGGTGGCTTCACCTTCCTTCTTTTCCATTCTGAAGCCTAGCAAGAACCAGGCAAAAAACTGACTCATAATGCTGGGAAATCCATGATTTTCTAGTCCTTTTTCATATTGGCAATCTATAGTGGACTTCTGAGCTCTGCATTCCTTTCAGGTTATTCAGGAACAACAAAGTAAAAAGTGATTCTGACCCTGAGCAAGCATGCCATTTTCTGATGATAAATCTCCCATGCCTGTCTGTTTCCACTGTGAGAATGTAGAGTGGGTAGCATTTGAAGGATTTTTATCTCTGAGCAGAGGTGGTATGAAATACAAAAATATTAATACTGAAGTACAGGACTGAAGACGTATTGTTTCCTCTTTTCTGAAGCATTATTGGAAAATTACTGATGAATGAACAGAGTCACAACAATGACTGGTGTGACACAATATATGATGCTGTAATAATAAGTGGTTATTATTTTATGATCGTTACTTTTCCATTTAAATTGGCAAACATTCAATCATTAAGGCAAAATTATTATTTTTTTATATTTATTGCTATCTCAACAAAAACTCAGTGGAAACTTTGAATAGCAATGTCATGATAATGAAAAGATTAGGATCCAAATGCTTTCACCCTTAGATTTCTTTTGCTCTTTCAGTTTTAATTGACTGCAAAACTTTATGTATACTGATTAAGGAAAAATCCACTTTAAGAGAAAGGGTATACAGAAAGCAAAGCAAGTGTAGTTAGCTAGTCCCTTGAGTTAAAAGGTCATGAGAGTGGGAACAGTGACCTTCTGTCTTCGGACATTGAAGCTATAAAGGACCAGCTTTATCAGATGAATATTCACAAGTTTATGAGGCCTGATGGAATTCATCCCAGAGTTTTGAAGGAGCTAGAGGATTTTATGGCATGGAGAACTACAGACCTGTTAGTCTAACATCAATTCCTAGAAAAATTATGGAGAAGATTATATTGGATACTATTAAAAGGCATGTAAAGAATAATACAATAATGAGGCATAGTCGACATGACTTCACAAAGGCAAAACCTCTTTAACTCATTTGGTATCCTTCTATGATAGGGTCACACACCTAGTCCATGAAGGAAAGGCAGTGGATGTAGTTTTTCTGAATTTTAATAAGTAGAGTCCCTCACAGCATCCTTCAGGACAAGTTGTCCAACTGTAGGATGAGCAGATTCACAGTCTGCTGGGTGAAGAACTGGATGAAGGGCAGAGCTTGAGAGATTGCAATGAGTGGAACTGCATCTGGCTGGTGACTGGTAACCAGCAGTGTTCCTCAGGGTTCCGTTCTAAGGCCAGTCCTGTTTAATATCTTTATGAACTATCTGGATACAGGAGCCCCTCAAGGCTTGAGTCAATCTTTGCAAAGCTTTTGAGTCAAAGGGTTTGAGTCAATCTTTGCAATTTTTTTTTAATTGTTAAACAGTAGCTGTAGCTGGACAGTTATGATTAAGCAATTACATGGTGAATATTGTATGCTTGGAAAAGTGAAGACAATCTGTCTGCAGCTATTTGGACAATAGCCACCAGAAATTAGTTCAGCAGAACTGAGCAGTAATTGGGGGAAGGATAATTCCAGCAGCAGGTGATTGAGAGCACTGACTCATTGACCACTTACTCAAACAGACCCCAGACTTTAGTGGGTGGAAGGATTGTACCCATGTATAATTAGCATGAGAAGCAAGAGATACAACTAGCAAACAGGGGTTGGAATACTAATTAATAGAAAAGTTGTGTAATTTGCAATCAATGAATGCTGATGCTTCTGTTAAAATGTAAAAATATTGTAAATTTTGATGATCTGTGCGCTAGTCTTTCATGGGTTACCACCTAGCTCTCTGATATGTGCAAACTAGAATAAAAAAATAGAAACTTCACCTCAGTGTCTGAATCCAGCAAGGAGCCCATGTTCACGACACCACCACTAGCAAGGAGACTGGGAGTGCACAAGGAATTGGAAGGGGACAGAGCTGGGACAGCTGACAACAACTGACTCAAGGGATATTCTAGACTGTATGGCATTGTGCTCAGGAATTAAAAAGCTGTGGGAAGAAGAAGGAAGGTGGTCATTTAGAGTGATGACATTTGTCTTTCTAAGTTAACACTGCGTGTGATGGAGCCCTGTTGTTTTGGGGATGGCTGAACACCTGCCTGCCCATGGGAGGTAGTGAATTAATTTCTTTTCTTGCTTTTCTTGCATGTGTGGTTTTTGCTTTATCTATTAAAGTGTCTTTGTCTCAACTCACAAGTTTTCTCACTTTCACCCTTCCAATTCTCTCCCTTATCCCATTGGTGGGGGAGTGACTGAGCAGCAGGTAAGGGCTGAGAACAGCTGTTAATGTAGGACAGTCTATTTCAAAGAGGCTGTCTGTAATAAGCATGTGATGTTATGTCATATTCACTTGCTTGGAATTAGTCACATACTTATGTTGTATGTAAGTCAGCATAAAACAACTTTGTTATTAGTATTTTTATATCTGTAATAGCAACCTGAATCTCAATTAAAGGTTATGCAGATACTAAATGAAAAATAACATAAAGTAAATACCAGCACATAAAATCTAAAAATAGGTGGTTTATTTCCTACTTTTTAAAGAAAATTAGTTAGGGAAAACATCCAATTTTGCTAGAGAAAACAAACAAACAAAAAAATGTGTCTGTTCAGAAGTCTTCTGCTACGTCTTGCATTTTGTTTCAGTAACACAAACCCAAATACCAGCAGTGAAAATGTTCTTGACTAGAAAATAATAACAATTAGAGAATTAAAAGTTCTTTCTGTCCATATTAGATTCATTATCATCATGGCCAGGCTTTGCGAATGAAGATTTGGGAAGGCTCTATCCACATTTGTTACAGGTACGCTGGTGGCTAATGAGGCCAGTACGAGACAGACACATCCGATTGCAAAAGGCACAGCAGAAAGACTCCTTAGATGGTGTATTCTGCAAGACGCGGTTCTTTCTGCGTTGCCTTTTCTCCTCGAGAGTGATCCTGTGTGCGTTCTCAAAGGAGACAGCTGCACAAGAGACTCAAGAAATAAAATGAAGGGACTGAAAAAAATTACTGATATGCTTAACAAAAATTTACTGTTAATAGTATACTGACTCCACTGCATCCCTTTATTTTTCCCATTCAACTCAGAGTCTGGTCGCACAGCTATAATCTAACTAGGTTGTATCCAGTACAGGAAATATCTGAAGCAGAGTGAGAGCTGCTATATAAGATCATAGAGAGATTACATTTGTCCCTACTAGGGAGTCCAAGGGAAGAAAAAAAAAGAAACAAAGAACAAAAAACGTAAATAAGATAAGGCCTAGATAAAGCAATTCTGGTCCTCATACAGCTACCAAATTTCCATAATTACAGTCCGGGGACTTCTCCAAGCCAGAGGTTACAACCTCAGGATCATGTTTAGCAGCCACTAAAGACCTATTCTTTGTGCATAGGTCCAGTCCCTTTTTGAACTGATCTGTACCTTTAGTCTTCATAACATCTTATGGAAATCAATTACCTGCTTTAATTGGGTTCTATGTGGAAAAGAATTTCCTATGATTTCAGCATCTTTCTAATGTCTCCTGAATTTTGGGAGTGTAAGACATGGACTATATGAAAGACAAGCCAGGAGAAAGAAAGGATGAAATGCCTACTCTTAATGGGAAAGTAAAAACTAATCATCCTGTATTATTCTTAGTGGGAGGAAGCAATGAATATATTTCTGTAGCTGCACAACAAAAATACCTTCAGTGGGTTTCTAAAGATCCCGCTTCAGAGAATTGTGCAGAGCTATTACAAATTTCTTAGAACACATTTGGGTTTAGGAATTATCCTGAAAATCTTCTTTCTTCATTAAAGCAAGGAACTTAATCTTCAGAAAAAACAGCTCTCCCTCCATTGTCTAAAGCATATTTTGCAACTTAAAACAGATGTTTTAAAACTTGATACATGGTTCCAGATACATTTCCTGATGACAAGAACTTCTACAATCATTGCACTCAGCTCCTACAGATATTCTGTGAACTGGGGGATTAAAGAGATGAGCAAACCAATGTAAGTTAATGACTTGCTCTTTCCAATCTGTTTTCACAATTAATGACATAACTGCAAGGGAAGAACAAGAATAAGAAAAGGTAGCTAGAAACTCCTGAAGCTAGCAGGCCTGTCCGCTAAAAGCAAGTGAAAGCACACCCCTACCATGCTGTCCTGCATTTGCTCACTTGCTATGGAAATAAGACAGCAGTAAATGATTCATACATCTCAAGGCCAGAATAGTGTCAAGTGACTGACACGATTTCTGCTAAACTGCCAGCAGCCCTTGCTCTTCAGTGACAGAGAATATTAATGAGCCTTAACCACAATCTTTTCCAGGACTTCTTCATACAAGGTGGAAATTTCCTTCAGTTTTGTTTAAGCCATACTAATGTGGTGAGTTCAGTGATCAGTTGAAATGCAAATATTTGTCACAGAATAATTGTCTACATTGCAAAGGGTATGCAAAAAGAGGCTTTGGCAATGCAAGGCAGACATAGCTCTATATGACATATTTCAACTGCTGATTTTTAGATGTATATCTTTCTATTTTTCTAAAGGGCAAAATTAAGAACACCAATCAAAGCTTAATGTACTTCACTAGCAGGTAGCATGGATTTAACGACCTTTTTATTTTTTGCACTGAAATACCATTTTTTCTATATATGTGCCTATGACCTTTAAGAAAAAAAAATTAAGACTGCTTTGAAATCTGCCCTATTTAGTGATTAGTCAAAAGAAGAACTCACTTATGTCTATAACAAACTCTTCATTTAACAATAAACCATAAATGAGAAATTTCCCAGACCCTAAGGTTCTTTCTAATAGGAAAGTTAATTTCTTACCAAGTCATTTATTTCTCTCCAGTAATCATCCCCCACAGACAAACACGGCATTTCACAGAAGTAATTTGTCATTTTTCTTTGGCCAGTTTTGTTATATTTGCAGTTGCCAGACCTTCAACTTGTCTTTAACAGAAATAGAAATTCCACATTACTGTTAGTCTGCTGGGTACTGATACTTGGGCTGAACTTTGATGCATTTTGGAAGAGGGACTAATAATACCAATTACAAACATAAAAATAACATTTGAATGCAAATTGTTTTTAACTGCTTGAATTTCAATTCTTTTAATGAAATAGACTTACGATGTGGTGTGAAACTTGGGCAATGTTTTGGAAAGTTATTTCTTGCCTTGGCCCATCACAAATAGTACTGTAAAACATCTGAAAATCTTATTAAATTTTCAGGAAAAAAAAAAAAAGAGGGCATAAAAAACCAAAATCAAATGAGAAAATTAATTTAACAGTTTCCTTTTATTTTTCTCAATTCTGTATTTTATCCAAACCTCAGTTGGTTACTGGATTTTTTTCTTTCAAAGTTCATGGGGATTTGGGTGGTCTATTTAATGGAAAATCTTTGGCATGCTTTCCTCTGTGATTATAGGTAATATCCACACCTATAAGAATATCAGCCACATGCTTAGAGCAATAGGTTCTTGTGGGATGCATAACAGCTTCAGAAAAGCTTTACTTTGTATTCTGGCACCTGGAAAATCTGGAATTTTGCTGGTTTCATCGTACCAGGTAATAGTGCCGAGTCCTCCACTTTGGCCACAACAACCCCATGCAGCGCTACAGGCTGGGCACAGGGTGGCTGGAGAGCAGCCAGGCAGAAAGGGACCTGGGTGTTTGGATTGACAGGAAGCTGAACATGAGCCAGCAGTGTGCCCAGGTGGCCAAGAAGGCCAATGGCATCCTGGCCTGCATCAGGAATGATGTTGCCAACAGGTCCAGGGAAGTGATTCTTCCCCTGTACTCAGCACTGGTGAGGCCAAACCTGGAGTACTGGGTCCAGTTCTGGACCCCTCAGTTCAGGAAGGATATTGAGGTGCTGGAGCAGGTCCAGAGAAGAGCAACGGGTTGGTGAAGGGACTGGAGCACAGGTCCTATGACGAGAGGCTGAGGGAGCTGGAGTTGTTCAGCCTGGAGAAGAGGAGGCTCAGGGGAGACCTCATCACTCTCTACAACTCCCTGAAAGGAGATTGTAGCCAGGTGGGGGTTTGTCTCTTCTCCCAGGCAGCTATCAATAAGACAAGAGGGCAAGGTCTTAAGCTCTGCCAAGGGAGGTTTAGGTTAGTTATTAGGAAGAAATTCTTTACAGAGAGGGTAATCAGGTACTGGAATGGGCTGCCCAGGGAGGTGGTGGATTCTCTGTCCCTGGAGGTTTTTAAGATGAGACTGGATGTGGCACTTAGTGCCATGGTCTAGTAACCATAGTGGTAGTGGATCAAGGGTTGGACTTGATGATCTCAGAGGTCCTTTCCAACCCAGCTAATTCTATGATTCTATGATTACGTTGATACCTCTGAGAGAGTATATCTGCTGCAGTATATTCCTGCAGACGTTGAAGAAACATGAAGAGACGGTAGGCTGATAGGATTGAACCTTGCTGCAAGGAGCAAGGAATGAATTCTGAGGATGTGAACGTATGTATGAAATTTCTGGACAAAGGATGGTGTTCTTTGATCCGTGAAGAACTGTCACTAAACTACGCCCCTGGTCCTAGCCATCACAGAGGGATAAAACTGTAAATCTCAAGATTCTTGTGTAGGGAAAAGTTTCAAATCCCACCTTCCTCTCTGGATGATTATTCTAATAATGAAACTAGCAGGTAGTGATAGGTAACACTACCTTGAGTTTTCAGGTTGAGTGTGAATCATCTGTAAACAAATGATCAAGGCAGGTTCATCAAGATGTTTCATCCTGGAAACCACCATCTAATATATGTACCTAATTCTGATGTATACACACATGATATGGGACATAATTAGGGTTTCAGAGCTTTTCTTTAATATTAGCCATAGAAAGCAGTATAAGTCTCTTGATCAGCAGGCTGGCTATTATTAAAGCTGTAATTCTTTCCCTTTGCTGTATGGGAACAAGAGGACACAGTTTGGATTTGTTAACTTCTCAGAAGTAGGATTGCAGACAGATGCATTATGTTTGACACGTCATTTTCACAGTCAAAACAATGCATTCATATTAAACTTCTACATTTCTCTTCTATTGATGCAGAACATTTTAACAGACACAACCATATAGTTATAGCATAAATTTGTATAGTGAAAAAATTTGACCTCTAAGAGATGCATTTAAATTTCATTCAATGTTATTGAATTTCAGCTTGCAAGCTATTTATGTTGTTTCCTGTTCTTTGTTGTTGTTTGGGGTTTGTTGGTTTTTTTGTTGTGTGGGTTTTTTTGTAGGTTTGTTTGGTAACGTGCATTATAAGCACAGGTTATAGATCCTGAAATTGATGCTTGAACCTACTACATGTACACACACATGCAAACAGCATTCAAAAACTGTGTCAGGTTAACAGAAAGGCAATAAAGAAAACCAATTACCAGTGTAAACAAAATATTTTCTGCTTTGTTTTCAGTGTTAGCTCATACCAGAATCAATACATCTCAGTCCTTCAATCTGGATCTTTACCTGATTTTACCTAAACCATTATCTTGAAGGGAATGTTGAATAACATCCTGCTTCAACATTGGTAGACTATCAAAAATTGGTTCCTTCCAATGCACCTTTTATCTCACAAGTGTATAATATACAGGAAAAACAGGGAGATTCTTAGTGGAATAGCTATTTTTGTGTATTTCTGTTTGTATGTTCTGCTCTTGAAGGGCCTGGATAGAACTTCCAATGGTATGGGAGGCCTAGATTTCTTATTCAACTCTTAAGGAGTTACAAGTCATTGTTATATATTTCCTAATTAGAATACTAGTAGCTTTCTAAAATAGAGGAAACCTAAAATCAATGCTTGTTTCTAAAGTATCCAGCATAGGTGACCAGCACAAAGGTAATAAAAAATATCTGAGGTACATTTAAGATACCATGATTCACTTCACATTACTTATTCTAAAACTGCATTCAATATGCCTCATAGAGATATGTATAGGCAATAAAATCCACATCTTCTACTTCCGACTGCTGCCCTTGTAAGTTCCTCATTAATTAGAAAGCATATTTCATTTGTATTAGGAGGTATATTTCTTTTCTATGTGTAGCTGCAGACCAAGAGAAGATGTGCATATATTTGAAATATACTCACATTATTGATTACTGATGCTTCAAGAATACTTCACCAAAAAGAGCATATTAAATGTATTTCATAGGTAAATAATGTAACAAAATCACATTACTTAATTCTTATAATTTAATAATTAATTAATTTTATTCCATTTATTTCTGCCACTAGCATTGTTTTTGTTTTGAGCAGTCAGATTTATTAGGGAATAGATTTAATGTTTCATCTGCATTAAAAATATCTTCAAAATAGTCAGAAAAAGGAATGAGAAAACATTAACCATACATTCAGAAATGATGTGAGGATCATAGAGGAAGTTGTGCTTCATAATTTGTTTCCATCACTCGCTTCAAACCAAGGCAGTGACAGACCCAGTGCCATTCACACTGCCACTAGTTGCTGTGTGCAATTTTAGCTGCAATTCCTCTTATCTACTGAACCTGGCCACCTGTGGGCTCACCAACCCTCTGATTTCCACGAGAGAAAATCCTTACCAGTGTTCCTATGTCCTTCCACTCTGTAGACATTATTAGCCAGCTGAACTGATCATTGAGGAGGGAAAATAAAGCCCATTTCACATAAGATCATCTTCAACAGATCATACCTGGTGTTTTGGTGGGTTTATGAGTGGCACACTGAGAGCAATTAGTTCCTGAATGAGGATAGCAACAGGAGATTACCCTATTTAACAGCTGTTAAGTGGTGTTAATTGCTGGCTATACACCACAAGCTGAGCAACTTTGTGCAAACTGTACAAACAGAACAAAACAAACAGATGATGTAGGGAGAAAATGGGTCTGAAAAATGCTCTATTAATCCCAAATATGAGTACAGCTGGAAAGATTATATTCATAGTTGGTGTGAATTACTTGTAACAAACAGTTTGTCAAATCCAACCCATTACTGAATTGCTGTCTATTGTGAATAGACAGCAATTTATATTAGTTTCTTCATTATTCACAGTCATTTAATGAATGGTTTATATGAAAACATTTTTTGCCAAAGGTTTTCTCCAGCAGGGCTAGTTTCGGATAAACTCGTTCTTATTGAACAATGCCTTGATTTCTGTGAAACAGAGTACAGAATAAGACATTTTCAGAATCTAGTCTTAAATTGTAAATTAATAATAAGCAAAATATCTCTACAAATGGGAAAAAATATCTCTAAATGAAATTATGTAGAGTTTCTTTTTTTCTCACTGAAATGTTGACAATTACTGGAAAGGTCCAGACAAAAGGTCTTATAGATGTTTTTAGATTTTTTTTTTTTTTAGATGCTTTGTTGGTTTTCAGGTCCCTGTTGATAAGACCATTCAGTAATCACAGTGCAATACATGACCAGCAAAGCTGGCCACTGTGTACATTGTATTGGTTAATAGTACATTTTAGATTTTACATGAGAGACAAAGGCTGACTTAGTTGGCAAGTATGGGTAGCAATGTTAACAAGGGCCTGGATGCTGTGAAGATATTTATAAGCTATTAATGTAATCATGGAAATAAATAATTTTACAGTTTTATAGGTCCCTGTTCTGGTTTTAGCTGGGATAGAATTAATTTTCTTCTTAGTAGCTGGTACAGTGCTGTGTTGTAGATTCAGTATTAGAATAATGTTGATATCACACTGATGTTTTGGTTGCTGATAAGCTGTGCTTGTCCTAAATGAAGGACTATTCAATGTCTCATACACTACCAGTTAGGAGCTGCACAGGAAGCTGTGAGGGAGAATGGCTGGAATAGGTCACACAAACCGGCCTTATGGTATTCCATACAATAGAATATTATGCCCAGTGCATAAACTGTAGGGAGTTAACCTGCAGGAGTTGATCGTGGACTGGGGACAAGCTGAGCATTGGTCAGTTTGGTAGAACAATTGTATGGTGAATAACTTGTTTCTCTCGGGTTTTCTCTTTCTCTCTCTCTCCTTTTTATTACATTTTTTATTTTTATTATTATTATTTGTGTTTTGTTTTTTTTTTCAGTTATTAAATTGTTCTCATTTCAACCCATGAGTTTTACTCTTTTCCTGATTCTCTTCCGCATCCCACTGTGAAGGAGAGGGAGTGAGTGAGCAGGGTAGTTAGTTTCTTCTCTGGGTTAAACCGTGATAGTCCCAAAAATCACTAGAATAATAAATCCACAGCTGAAAAGGATATTTTGCAAACCATGAATATCCCTTTGAAATTATTCTTTGTGATAAACCACACACAAACAAACAAAACCATTAAATGTGCTAGATAACACCAAAGCAGTGGCATTGCTGATCTACCTAAGCAAAATGCTCCATGCTAGTTGCTTTTCCAGGTGTGAATCAAGAAAGAGGACTCACTACCAAATACACAGCAGACTGAAGGACCAGTATGGTCTTCTGGTTGCTGTTTTTTTGGTTCCTCCTCAGCTCAATCATCTGATTAATGTCTCTTGTCCTTTTTTGCTTTATTTTAGAAGGGGTGTTATTTTCCCTAAATTTTCTATTATTCTTCCACACATAAATATTTCTCCCTACAGGCATGTTGCCACTGTAAACCATGACAAAATTCTTTAAAACCAGTAAGACCTTTTTCAGTGGACTTCCACAGAAAAAATGAATGATCTTAATTTTCAGACAGTTTCATAGACCATGAAAGTAAAGGAACTCTTATTTAGCAATGAGATCAAATACCAAACATGTCATCAAAGTGCTTAAAAATTGTGCCTCCTTTCCCTTTCCTTGCCAGAGAGTTTTTGAAGGAGTGTGCTGGTATGCAATAAACTTTGCTTGTCTCTAGTACCTGGTACTCAGGCTATGCCATTGGATTTTTGGGCATTTTGAGCGGAAATTTTCTTGAACTGTGAAAAGTTCAATTTTAGACTACATTTTATCTTCATATAATTTGAATGTTTACATGGAATTTGACTTTACAAAGTAAATTAGAAGTCTTCTGAATTTAATGAGTTTCATATTGTCAAAGGGAAGGTCATTTCTATAGTAACTATCTAAACAATATTTAAACACTGAGGAAGGAATTTATTTTTTTTTCTGGGGGGTGATTTTATTTCTTTTTCCCTTAGCATTTATTTTCACTTGGAATCCCTGAAGAAGAAAGTCATAAAAACGAGAGAAGAAAAAGAACAGAAGATCTGGTGCTGGCAAAACAGCCATAGATCACAGAAGAATAAAGAGGGATTATGACTCTTGGATTTTAGCTGTACAATATAAGAGATTTCAGAACTAAACTGCTGAACTTCTTAGCTTCCGTACCCTGAAGAATCTAGTTATAGATTAGTCCTTTCTTTAAATAATGTAGGTTGTAGTTTAAGTTTACAGTCTGTGTAAATACATACAAACAGAGAGAGAAGAGGCACATAAACCGGATCTTCATTTTAATATGGCTATATTTTATATATATGTCATTAAATGCCTCAATGCTCCAAGATCATGTCAGGGAATACAGAACCAATAAGGGTCCTTAACTTGATATGCAGAACTTGCTTTGGGTAAAAGAATTAAATCCTTGGTTTATAGATGTTACAGAGTTTCCAAATGGAGAAGCCTGCTAGGAAGGAGGCTGTGGCAGCATCTTTCTCCCAGATCTGACCAGAAGCAAGGATGTACTTGTATTCCCAATAAACTCTTCCCGTGAGCATATGTATACACTACCCATACACATATATTCACAGGCAGCCACTTGCTGCAGATCAATACAGACACATAGAAAACTCACACAAACACCACCAGCACCAAAAATCTCTTCCTGCTCCCTCTGCTAGCTGAGCAAGATGAAGATTTCTTGGTGGGGATATATGTGTATATCTATATCTACCTATATCTATATCATCTATATCTATATATCTACCTATATCTATATTTATATCTACCTATATCTATAGCTAGCTAGCTAGTTAGCTAGCTATAGATAGATAGATAGATAGATAGATTGATATACACATATGTACAACATTGACAGCTACCTGGGCTCAGACAATCAGTCTGCCCAAAAGCTGTCCCTGAGTCCCATTTTCTCCAGTATGGACATGGTAGAGAGATTGTTTTCTTCTAACTTCACTAGACTGATGTACCCAGATACATCCCTTTTCAGGTAGTGCCTGGGAATGCCTGATGAAATACAATTAAAAATTTATGTATGTAATATATACTATCTCTCCTCTCATAGATAATTATGGATTGGTGCTACTAAGTCTCTGAAACCCTCCCCTGCACATCAAGATGACTATTTCTTTTGCACTTCCTTTGTTTGTCCTCTGGCACAGCTGCAGTAGAGAAAGTGGACAGGTAATGTGAGTAAAAAATATGTACTTCAGAGGAATGCTGCAAGGCTTTCTTGCACTCTTTGCTGTCTTGCCTACTTATGCAGAAATTTCTTCAGCTTCTGAATGTTACCATAGGATAGATAGCAATAATATGGATAAAGTAAGAAATTATCAAAAGTGAGGAGGGATATTTTGACATTTTCTGTGATATAATGAAGCATTAGGTAAGATGAATAGGGGGAAAGAAACTGACTAACCAGCAAAAAATCAAATTCTCCCTCATACTCCTCCAGTGCTATAAATCAGAATATTTTCATCTTGATATAGCAGATACACGAGTGTAGAAAGTGTGCCACTATTTCTTTTTCCCTATTACATTTCTGTATTAGGTTTTAGTGGATAAAGGCTGAAACAATTAACATAATGAGTAGTGACAGTGGCACCTGAACGTATGGAGTACACTCTAGGTAATAAATGGACTTCATACTTTGTACTTCTTGTGTTTCATTGGAGAAGTCCTTCTGTGATTTCACCTTAAGACTGAAGTGCAATGGAATGCTAGGGAGCACGTGGAATCTAAGCTACTCCAAGTCTGCAGTGGGATATGGGACGTTGGTCAAATCTTCCCAATAGTAGTGTTACAAACAAGATTACAGATCCATTTGATTTGTTAGCACACCAAATTTATCTCAACTCACTAACAAAATAACACCTTCTTTTGCGGTACTGGTAATGTGGTATTTTCTTAGAAATCTCTTCGTATTTGCATGTCTTTTCTCATCAAGGTCTATAGTCCCACACACATGCTTCCCTTAATACTTCTTCTCAGTATTTGGTCATGTTAGCATTTTGTGAAATTTCCTGTTGAATCTAAGGACACCAAAGATAACTTAACTTGATTTAGCTGAGTTAATATATTGCTGCTGCCCCTAGCTACCATATGAAATTAAATAATTTGCTGTTATTTCTTTTAAAAGTATTCAGCTCTTCTAAAATCTGTTTTATTTCCACAAATATATACATATATATGTATGTAGATATATAACTTTCCTTCCTTACCAATTCTGATAATGATTTTCCTTAGAGTCTCTTGCTCTTACTTTGCTGATCTCTATCCAATGTTTTAAGGATCATATCATAATGTTGTTGCTCACACCTTCATTTCAGCCACTTCTATTTTAATAGAATCAATACAGAAGAGCTTGACTGTCTAATTGATGTCTCCATCTTCAGTTTAAATAACTTCTGAACTAATTCCAAAATCTTCCTGAACCACCCATTTTCCTTTTCCCTGTTCCCAACAGGGAAAACAGCATCTTGATAGCTAAATATTCATTTTATTACTAGTTACAACACTTTACTCATTCTTCTATTGATCACAAAAAGACTTCTCTCCAGAGTTTTACTCACTGTATGTAATTGGTACCTTAGAGTAACCCCCAGCAGTTCTCTTTTCTTTTTTCCTTTTAACACTACTCACAGGTTTTCAATCAGTCTGTTTTCATGTAGCATCTAAACTAGTATTTACACCTTTGATATAAAACACATTTCCTGCCTTTTTTTCCTTACTTGTCTCCCTGAACAAATTGTATTCTTCTATGTCTGTGTCAGATGTGCAGCATATTCCATAGTCTATGTGATGACAGTTCAGTCATCATTTTGATCATGAATTAAGACTTGAAGTATGTCCTTGTACTTCTGCTTTGATAGTTTACAGACACCTAAGATAGTGTCATTATTCTTCCAATAATTCTCCTATGAGTAAAGTCCTTGTCTTCTCCTTCCCCATAAATCTTAAATTCAGTGGTTTGTATACATTCCTTCAGATTTTAGATCATTCAATTAGAAAAGAGATAAGTTTAGCTCTTCTAAGTGGTACAATATATAATAAATTCACAGACATTGGAGTTGTACCAGTATTAAATCTTTGGAATTGAGAAGAGAATTAGACCAGCAATTTTGCCTGACTTGAACAGATGTCTTCTGATGATTTTTAAGAATTATTAAAACATTATTATTCATGTTATTATACTTATTACTCTAAAGATAACTACAATAGGACTGAACCCATATTGTAGTGAAGATAATAAGTTTTCCCTTTGGAAACAATAATAAATTGTGTCAGTTTTCTAGGCCTAAGCAATTTCCTTGAAGAGTGTAATTAATTTGTAAGAAGACTCCAACCAACAGTAAAGATTGCAGTATTAAATTGCAAATCAGAAACTTGTTGAAAAATAATACTTGCCATAAAAATGATAACAATAGCATGCAAAGCAATTGAAAAGCAATGTGTAAATAAATTACTGTGGTGCTGTTCTTGCTGCTGTGGTTAATGTTATGTCAGCATTTCCATTATGAGATTCATTTTTCAGAGTTTATGAGTCAGCTGTGAAAATTTTAAAAAATCTTTCTAAAATTAATGCTGGAAGATCTTGCTCTAGAGTTTTGAGTACAATATTGTAGAAGAAAAAGATCAATCACCGTTCACAAAATGTCTGGCTCTGTCTTGAGATGAAAAACAAGGTCTCAGTTTGCAAATATAATTTACAGTTTTTGAACTGAAATTGTAGTTGGAGACGCAGCCAAAAAGCTAGGTTTTTTCTTTGTCATTCAGTTATTTACAACGTCATCTTAGAGAAAATGGGGATTGAAGCTAATGTATTTAGGTGGAGAGTCTGCACAGTCTTTGAATGAAAAAACCCATGTTGCTATCTTAAATCCTGCTGCCTGCCCCACTTACTCATCTGTAAAGAAAAACTTTTTGGAACTAAGCTCCACAGCACAAAGACTGACAATATATATGTAGCTGAGTCACTGATACAAGTTTGTATTGGTGCAAGAACAACACATTGAAGGCATCTAAGCAAAGATTTAGCAAAGCAAAATATTTTCTTCGCAGATATTGAGAGAAGCATATTTACTATGCTTTGTTTATACAGTATTTTCTAACAACTTATTTATAGCATGTTATGTCTAAATAATGGAGTAATTGGTTCATGAATGAGTTGAAGAGATATTATTAAGAGAATGTACCTTATATGCTTTATCCGTACTTTCTCACCAGCTTTCTATTACTGTGGGACACAGAGTGCTAAACTGCAGGAATCCTTGCTTTGACTAATTATAGCATTTTTATGGTTTTATGAGGATTTGTGGTAGTGTTTGAGAGCACTAGCATTAGGATCATGTTGAAGGACTATGGACAGTATAAGGAGGTAAATCCAGTACAGTCACTTTTCTCCTGTTCAGCCTGGAGACGACTGAGAGGGCACCCCAACAATGTCTATAAGTATCTGAAGGGAGGGTGCCAGGAAAATTAAACCAGGCTCTTCTCGTTGGTGCCAAACAGTATTGCAAGAGGCAATGGGCAGAAATTGATGCACAGGAAGCTCAACCTAAAAATGAGGAAGAACTTCTTCACTGTGCGGGTGACTGAGCACTGGAACGGGTTGCCCAAGAGGATGTGGAGTCTCCTCACTGGATATATTCAAGACTTATCTGGATGCAATCCTGTGCGATGTGCTCTAGGTTGACCCTGCTTGAGCAGGGAGGCTGGACCAGGTGACCCACTATGGTCCCTTCCAACCTTAGCTATTCTGTGATTTTGTGATTCTGTAACCTTTGGGAAGAATCCTGGTAGGAACAATTCCCTGATACCATTTTGAGGGTAAGTAGTTCAGATGCTTCAAGAAAACATATTCTGTATAATTCCCATATATTTTACTTATGAGTCATCATCATGGCTAGGCTTCACGAATGAAGATTTGGGAACTTATGATTAGAGACATAGAAATCTATATAGAACCTTTATTTTAAGCCCATGTTCTCACTGACATCCAATGTAATGAGGCATTAAAGTCACACTTTTATCAAAATAGTATATTGGAGAGAAAAGGGTCTGCAGTGACACTTAGCTTCACTTTTCAGGTTACAAGATGGGCTACTATATTAGAATCTTCTGTGTCCATGGTGTAGGTATTTCTAGATACTGGATGTGTGTGAGTATGAATCAAGGAACTTCAGTTTAGTTGTCTGCATTGTTGTATTTACAGTTACAAGAAACCCCACTTCCCTAGCTGAGGTATTTCTAAGTAGCTTTGCTTTCAAAAGCTCTTTGCACATATTGTCAGAACAGAAATACAGAATTGATGTGAAAAGGTAGATCCAGAGATCAAGTCCAATGCCCTGCTCAGAGCAGGTTCACCTAAAGCAGGTTGCCTCGGGCCATGTGAGTTGGGTTTTATATATCTCCTAGCAAGGAGGTTCCTAAATCTCTTGGTAACCTGTTCGCTGGGCACCACTGAGAGGACTCTGGCTTCATCTTCTTTACTCCGTCATCAGGTATTTATACACATTTACTCAATCCCTTTCAGATTTAATTTCTGCAGGCTAAACAGTCCCAGCTTTGGTAGCCTCTCCTCATATGAGAGATGCTCCAAGACCTTCACTACCTTTTGTGGCCCTTTGTTGAACTTGCTCTGGTAAGCCCATGTCTCTCTTGTGCTGAGCAGCCCAGCAGTGGGTGCAGCACTCAGGGTGTGTCTCACCAGGGCTTAGAAGGCGGGAAGGTCACCTTACCAGCCTTGCTGGCACTACTTTGCCTGATGCAGATGATCAAGCTGCTGGTCTCATTATAGGCATAGCCCTCAACTTTAGGCATTGATGTTAAGATCCCACTGAGATTAAGACACCAATATTTAGATCTATGACTGTACCATGCGTCAGAATTCATCTAGTTTCATTCAATGTCATTAGTGGGGAATGGAAAGCTATTCAATTCACCTGAACATAGTACTCGTGGTGGGATTCAGTTGTCTACACAGAGATGTTTTGTGCTCTTTCAAAAACCTCTGGAGTATTCCCCATGCCCACCAACTGCCATGCACCAGAAGATCATATTTGTCATCCTATGTGAATATCTTGGAAACTTTGTTGTTCACCAGAAGCCACTGACAATCTGGGTTTAGACATTAATGTAGCAATTAACCTTAGACAGCAAATCGCCTTTCATTTTCTATGTGTTATAACTTTATATATAACTGTGTTATATAAGTTTAATCACATAGGCTAAGGTTCTCCCTGGAGTCATCAGAACGCTTGCCAGAGGCAGTTCAGAGGAAGAGATTATTTCCTTCTATTTAACCAGTTGAATTAAAATGAAATGGTACAAACATGTCCTCACCCCTTCTGATCACTCACTCCTTCTCCCTACTTCCATAGCCAAGGTCAGTGCAAGGTGGAGGAGAGCTCTGACTAGCCTAGTGCTTCTACCAGAAGCACAAACAAATAAAGGAACAATAAAAGAAAGGTGCAATCCTTAAATACTTGAGAATTAAAAACAGGAAATTAAGAGCTGATTATAGGTCATTTTTTTCTCTCCTCCAAATTTTGCAATAAGTAACATCCTTTAGTAGTGCTACATCTAGTATCTCCCAGTGATTATGTTTACAAAGCCTCTCATTATTACCCACTGTCTCTATGTGCACTTTAAAAAATGTGAATCACATTAGCATGATTGCATTTGCATTAAACACATGGTTAATTTCTTAAAAGTACAAATGCTTGTAATTTTATTACACACCCGCATGAATTATAAAATGATGCATAATAAAACTTTGCTTGATTTCATAATTACCTGTTGTTATCTCTGGCTAATTAAATATGCAGCACTGCATGTTAATCCTTAAAGTCTCTCTGACATCCTCTCTTCCTCTTTTCTGACTTTTTTTTGCACGTTCTATTGAATTACAAGTTGTTTCACGGAATCTGTGGAAAAAAAAATGTTCAACAGCTATGTATATATGCAAATCTTCAAGAACACATACCCAAAGTTAAAAGTGGAAATTTCAATATGTACCTATTATTTCTGGCAGGCATATATTACATTGCTTTGATCATATTTCTTTAGTAAGCTTCCTCATCTGGGTGAAATAGAACCTCTTAGAGCTATTTTCTCTCTTTATTTCTCAGAAAGTTAGCTTGAATTTTATACAGCACAATCTTTTAAAATAGGCTGTTTTCTGTTTGTCAGTGGTGTATTATATGAGCATCTAAAGACACTTGGAAGTATGACGAATTTGAGACTTGAAATACCTTATTCAAAAATAGAAAGCGTGGTAGAATAATTACTATATAGTTGATCCTTAATTCATATGAATAAAATGTCCAGCCTTGCTATCATTCAAGTGAGCAGTAAGGTCCTCAGTAGCTTCATATTAAAGCATCCAGAGGTGCTGTTACTTTCGTAGCAGGTAGAACTCATTTTTTAGAGAATGTGTGACATAGGCAAATCATCAAGCACCTTACTTTGCCATCAGAGAGAGATCATTGATTTCCTCTGATGTTTCATTTCAACCCTAACACAGGTATCTTCGAGAAGTGCCTCTAGAAGTCAGTTCATTTCACCTCCCTTGCCCTGCTGGCTATAAAGAAAATTAGTTTTGACTTGGGAGGCAACTCATTTGTCTACACATAAACATCTAATGTAGATATGCCATATGATATTAAACCAGAAAGGCAAGAGGTTTACTTTGTGTCTTCTGTGAAATACAAGCTGTGTTTTGATGTCCCAGACATTGTGGGGAAAATAAAAGGCACTCAATACCTGCATTTAAGCTACTGAATCAACTTTAGATGTTTACGTTTGAAGCTGGCTAAAGATAGGTAAGAAATGTTATGAAACTGTCCACTATACTTCTTTTTGTAGTAAGTACAGGTAGGTCTTTTCCCAAGAGAATATCTTACTATCCCGAATAAGTACTTGTAACATATGGAATCATAAAATTGAAATTTTAGTTGCAATTCTTTCCTTCATAATTTATTTAAGCTTAGAAATAAATGACAAATTTAAAACAAAACAAAACAATAAAAAAACCCCAAATCCAAAAAATAACAACAACAACCAAAAACTAAAGCTGTATATGTCCTGGTTGCAGCTAGGGCAAGTTTAATTTTTGCAGTAGTCAAGAGGGGAAGGGGCTAGGAGGCAGAGGTTATTCTATACCACCTCATGTAATTTTCTGGGGAAGGGTTCGCTTCCATGTCAGTGTAGCATGGTGGAGGGAATGGTCAGATATTGCTGTTTTCATGTGAATCATTGACCTTTTTCTTGTACCTTCTGTCATTACTATTGTTGCAGTTATTGTTCTTTTTCTTATCTCATTGCTGTTTCCAGTAAATTGTTGATATCTCAGCTCATGATCTTTACATTTTGTGCCTCCAGTTCTCCTTTCTCTGCTGCAGGGGAAGGGAAAAGGGGAGGTGGGAGCAAGTGGTGCATGGTTTGAAGAGTCTCAGTGGGAGCACTAAATTGAGGAGTATAATTCCTAATCTATGGCAACAACAAAAAAACCCAAAAACTAGTTTTGTCACTGAAGGAAGAAGGTTGTTTGAAAAGCTAAAATACTGGCTTGGTTGTTTGTTTTTATTCAACCAAAATTACTCCAACCCTAATGACAAAAAAAAAACCCCAAAAGCAAAAAACCAAACCAAACAAACCTCAAAACCTAAACTTCCCCCCAAAAAAACCCAACCCAAACTCAACCCCCAAAAAAACTCCACACACCAAAACCCACCACAAAACAAAACAAAATAAACCCCAACCATTTGTTGAAGAAAATTCAGGCCTTTAATATGCTGAATTTTGCATTCATGATGGAAGTATTGTTTCCAAACAACTGCTACATATATTTTTTTTAAAAAAATTACTTTTAGCAAATGCATGAAACATAATTTCCTTACTTTTTTACATATCCTGATCTCCTCCTCATCACACTGTTCTCTGTATGCACACCTAGCCTAAATTTAATTTCTTGGTTTTAAACTGCTACGACACTACTGCTTTCAGCACATTAAGTGGTGGTTTGCACTGTGTAAATGAAAGGGATGTCAATCTTTATGCTTTTAGAGTCTTGTATTTCTCAGTTAATAATGATGATCTTTGAACTTGCTCCTGCAAATGATCATTTATGTGAGTGAAATTTGAGATATAGATTTGCATTTATAGGTTTAATGACAACGTAAGCTTTTGCATCCTTAGGTTTCTGTGAAAATACTTAGCAAGTCTCTCTTTAATTTCTTCCATTTTCATTCCATTCCATATCTCCACACCTTCTTAGACAAGTGAACTTATAGTCAATTTCTGTGAAGATTTAATACTTTGCAAATCTGAACCCTTAAACCATGCTCTTAAACCATGTTTGAACCTTTAAGACTTCATTGAAGCTAATCTATCACAGAAACTATATCGGGAATGAAAGTGTTAGTTGCAGCTATGCAAACCTCTGATTTGAGTTGCTTTCCAACATATCAGCATTGGAAAAGACAATAACACCATCACCAAGACCCATGTGTACATGCCCATTTACATCTTTCACGTATTATGTAAATATGATTTTTATTAAACATTTAAACTAATTCAATCCCTCTCATGTTTATCCTTTTATTAGCTGTAAATAGCTGAGCCAGTTTCAGTGCAGTTATTATTGCTTTCCACTCCACATGAGCTTTCCCTTAACTGCCTTGTAGAAAATGCATCAGTCCATAGAATTATACAGAAGTCAGAAGAATAATAGCAACAAAGATGAAGCAAAAAATAATAACTTACATTTTACCGTAGCTGTGCCTTAAAGACCCATAATCAATTCCACACAAAGCACTCTGGCACACTTTGATTCTGTATCTTTTGTTGCCAGATTGCAGACACACGTTATACTAATGGAAGTGTTATTTCCTCTGATAACCACAGTAATTCATCACAATACTTCTCCTTCTTCTTGAACAATTATTTCCCAAGTTTTGTTGCATTAAAATAAATTAAACAAATTTAGATCAGGTTTGGATCAACTCTCTTACTACTTTGTCAAAGTCTTTTAGAGCAAACCTCAGATGCAGTTGTTCTTGTCCTCTGTGGCAATGGTCATCACAAATACCATTAAGGATGTGAGGTCTCTCCCTTAATTAAGAACTAAAAGGTTTCATTTCCTAAAACAAAAGCATGTGGCAGGTTTTATTGATCTCATCTATGTCGCCAGCTGAACACATTAGCAGGGGTTATTGATTACTCTAGTGGTAATGAGCTTTGTTCCTCGTCAGGTAAAGCATACATTCCTAAGACCTTTCCTAAAGTGGCCTATATGTACATACACATTCACCAAGTTATAAAATGAAGGAGGTTTTAAAAGTCTTTACTGTTTATCATTTTTTTAAATTTAGCAGCAATCATTAGAAAGGTTATTTTCCAGTCATTATCTTGTTACAATTCTTTCTGAATGCTAACGATGCACTTAGGAATTAATTCAAAACAAAAAGAAGCACAGTAATATTTTTTCTAAATGTAAGCACATATAGCTATTATTGTTTTTAATAATCCCCAGCAAAAGAACTACCATTATGTTAATGAGGAGCTGTGGTAAATAATTTCCTAATGGAATGCATAGGATATTTCCCCAGTTTTGAAAGAATAATTTCAGGCTGACAACTGTCCAAGTTAATACCTTAACAATATTTAGTTCAAAGTAGGCTATGCTATTAAAAAAGAAGTTACTCATACTCAATAGTACTTCTGCGGAGAAAGACTTTATAGACAAAAAGGGCCCTAATAGTGTCTGGAAACTGGAATTAGACTAGTTAGGATTATGATGCGGTGAGAGAGACCCTGCAATCAGCAAAACAAGTCTGAAGGGAGGCCACCTCAAGAATATGCATACAAGTAAGTAGTGAGAGGACATTGTGACGTGGGAAACTCTCATATCCTTTAGAAGGATATGAGATATCAGAATGATATCAGAAGGAGTAGGCGTACCTTTGACTACTGTACCCGAATCTTTGCAGCATGGGGAACAAACAGGAGGGATTAGAGGTCTGTGTGCAATTGCAGGGCTGCAGTCACATTGGGTTGATGAAAACATGATGGGATAGCTCCAGTGGATGGATATGGGGTCTTTAGGAAAAACATTCTGGGTAGGTGAGTTGTCCTTTATGCAAGGCAACAGCCAGTATGTCTGTCACTCTACTAGGCATGGGTTGTTGAGCCACCTGAGAGCTGAGGGGACACATTTAAGAGGCAAATCAAAAGGTCACTCAGATGTTGTATTGGATGACTGCCTGATGAGGAAGAAATAGATGAGGCTTTTTTCAGACAACTGGAAGAAACCTCTCATTCATAAGTCCTGGCCCTTACAGAGAACTGACACCAGCCCAATATCTGCTGTAGGGAAAACACAGAAGAGCTCAAGCAACGCAGGAGGTTTCTGGAGTGCATTGTTGGACAACTTTGTGGCACAGGTGATCAAGAAGTTGAGGAAGGGAGATGCTTTGCTGGATCTCAGAATTACTGCAAATTAGTCAAAATGTGAAGGCTGGGGGAAGTCTTTGCCCCAGAGAGATGGTGGTGGCATTTGTGATCCTGAAAAGAGGAAGGCATACGAAGGGGTTGGGAGAGTTGAATTATTTCCAAGGGACACTTTTTCACAGATTGTGAATGGTCCATTGTAATATAGGAAATCAAGTAAAGGCAGTAGGATACATGGATGGATCAACATAGGTTGAGTCTTAACTACAGCTAAATGTGGGGGAAAAAAAAGGAAGAATATGAGAGGTGGAAGCAGGATAACACAGAAAAAGTAGAGACACTGTCCAAATGTGAAAGGTGTGGTTAGGAAAGCCAAAACTCATTTGGAGTTGTATTTGTCAAGGTTTCAACAGATACATCAGGAGAAAAAGGAAGACCAGGACTATCAGGCTGCTGCTGAACAGGTCAGGGAGCCTGATGTAAGAGACTGTGGAAAAGATCTTGGTCCTTATTGCTAAGGTTTATCCTCTGGAATTCAGGCTCCTGAAATCTGTGGGAAAGTCTGGAGCAAAGAATAGTTATTTTCAGTAGAGAAGCATTGTATTGGGGAATATTTAAAGAAACTGAGCATCCACAAATTTATGGGACCTGGTACTCCCGAGTGGTGATGGAGTTGGAAAATGTTGTTACAAGGCCACTCTCAACTACCTTGGAAAGATTATGGCAATTGCAAGAGACTCTTGGGCAATGGAAAAAAGCAGACTGATCAAGAGAGGTAAGAATGAGGATCAGCCCATTAGCTTCATCTTAATCCCTGGGGAGGTGAAAAAAACAAATAATCCCAAAACACATTTCCAATCCTATTAAGGTAAATAAACTGTTTCAGAGTAAAGGCAAAATCAATTACATATATTAATCTTTTATCTTACATAAATCATGTATATCATATCAAATACCTGAACAGCCTGGTAGCCTTCTGCAAAGAAATAACTCAGAACACATTACTATTGTTTATGTTGACTTCAGACTTTGACACTGTCTCCCATGAAATCCTTATGAACAAACCAATGAAGTATAGTTTAGATAAGTGGGTAGTGAGATGGATTGAAAAGTGGTTCAACTTCCAGACCTCAGAAGTGGTGATCAGATGCATGAAATCCAGCTGGACGTCAGTCACTAGTGGTGTGTGCCAGGGTTTTATACCAGGGCCAATTCTGTTCAACTGCAATATGTTAAAAAATTGGGAACAGTGGTGGATACACCCTATGGCTGTTCTGCCATTCAAAGGGACTTCATCACCCACCAGGAAAGGGTCCACAGAAGCATCATGGTATTCAACACAGGGAAATGTGAAGTTCTGCACCTGGGGGAGGAATAAACCCAGATATCATGAGCAGGTTTCGTTCAAATGGCTGGAAAGTAGCTTGGCAGGGAAGGATCTGGGAGTCCTGGTGGACACCAAGTCAAACACAAGCCAGAAATGTTCCCTCACAGCAAAAAAAAGGGTTCTGGGCTGCATCAGGTAGTGTTGCCAGCAGGTCTAGGGAGGTGGTCTTTCCCCTGCTCAGTCCTGGTGAGACATACCTGGAGTGCTGTGCTCATTACTGGCTGGGCTGCCCAGTACAAGAGAGACGTAGACTTACTACAGCAAGTTCAGTGAAGGACGTCAGAGGTGATAAAGGTCTTGGAGGATCTGTCATATGAGGAGAGGCTGAGAGAGCTGAGGCTGTACAGCCTGAGAAGAAAAGGTTGAGAGAGATCGAGTCAATGTGCATAAATTCCTAAAGGGGTAGTAAAGGAGATGAAGCCAAAGTGTTCTGAGTGATGCCTAGTAAACAGAGATGAGGCAACTGACACAAACTGAAATAAATACAAAAGAAAACCTTTTCAAGTTTATTGGTTTTTGGTCATTGTTGTTTTGTTGTGTTTTGTTTGTTTGGTTTTTTTTTTTACAGGGAAGGTGGCCAAACGCTGGACCAGAGAGGTAATTTTCTTTATAAAAGTAAAGATCTTTATAAACTTGACCTAAAAATCTCAAAACCATTTAAATTTTTGTCAGTAAGGAAAATGATGTTGAAAAGAAGAATAAAGTCAGGTTGTGAAAAATAGAATAAGGCTGAAATATAAAAAAACCCCATCACAGATCTAACCTCTGCTCTAAAATTTTGTAGGAACAAACACAGGAATTTACAAATGCAGAAACAAAGCTTTTAATGATACTGGTAAAGGTGTTATACCATCAGAGAATAGCATGACCTCAATGATGTACAAGCTTTTGGAATGAATTTTTCAAGACATGAAAATCATACAAATAGGAAAACAAGATAAAATCAACAGAACTATTGCCATTCAGGAAATAATTACTTAGGCAAAGAAAGGGAGATAAGAATTTGTACATGGGCATGAAACAAAAGAAAGACATAGTGGGTTTAGAAGGATATAGAAATAGCAGCCTGGATTGACATTACGAGCAGAGGTACTGTCTTAATTTAACAAGACACAGATGTTTGCTAAGGAGGGCAGGTTAGGAAAAAAGGAAAATAATTTGGGTTTTTTTACAGTACAGAACAATAACTGACTAATCTGGCAGGAAAAAGGTTAGGGTTTTAATGATGACTGCTGATGACTGTTAATTTGAAAGCATTGTTAACATACCAAAAGACAAGAATATATTTTACAGAAGACAGAGATGATATAGAAAAACAATGAAGTATAATAACTTAAGGCATGTGGTCATGCACTTATGTCCTGAATTATCTCATTTTAGACAGGTCTGGGGATGTAGGTTATTCCTACAATTAGTTGAGAGAAACAGGCACCTCCAGACTGAGATACAGAATCCCAAGGGAATGAGTCGTTTTCCAGGGGAGCCTGAACTGTTTGAAGGATGTCTAGTTATAGCTAGGGCTGTTTTACAGGATTAATGAAATATCTTTTGGCCATAAAGTGGAAGCTCATCAGTTTAACTTTTCAAAATTTACTGGTACAGAGTTACATTTAATCTACGTCAGCAATTAAATGCAGTTAGGCCTGTGTATCACCCCTAAACAACTGCAGCAGTTCTGAAGTCTGCTGAAATTGTGAATACTTTTCTCTTTTTTTTTTTTGGCTTAGCATCCTCATACTCCTATTAAGCATGCCCTGCTTAGTGACATAAATGTACAATACTTTTTTTTTTTCCCAATGAAAACCTTTCAGCATTTGCTTGGTGACTTTTAATGGGTACTTAGCAAATTTGAGCATAATTAGCTTTATTTCAGCAAACATCCACACATATGATTTAGTGAAGCAATGAAAGGCCCAAAGAATCTTTGTAATTCCCAAAATCCCAAGTCCATTCAAGGAGCAGAAAACATAATACACCCTAGGAGTAGTTGTGCAAGTGTCAGTTTTTTTAGAATATAACTGTAACTAAGATGCCTCTGCATTTAGGGATAATTCTGATTTATTTGGAATTTAAGAGAGACAGAGAAGGGAATCCTAAATTTTCAGTCAACTGGAGGATAATGGTGAGCCACCATCATGGCAAAGTCATCATAAAGACACATTGTTGACTATATCAGTAATGTCATATTTTTTCCAAACTATACCAGAAATGAGTCAGCAATCACAGACAAGATTTCATCTGGAATAATGCATACCCTAGCTGTTCAGTATACATCTACACTGCCTGTTGTAACAGAGTCAGGAACAAGTCCGGAGAATTTGTTATGAACAAATCAGACTTGTTTCTCCACAGTGCTTAACTGTCACTTCACTGTCAGGATCTGTCCTGAAACATCCTAGCATGTTTTCCATAAGACAGGTTCATTCCTGTTCAGGGAACAATGCTATTCAGGTTCTCTCTTCATAAGGCAGTGTATATATAACCACACAAGGTCTATCTGATACAATTCTATTTAGTCTTAAAAAATTATCCTAACCAGTCTTTTACCTTTGAATACTCACACATATGCCATATACCAGTACACAGAAGCCATGGTCTCATTTTCATGCTGTAAAATCTTTTCCCTAGCAAATTGCAATATAATCCTTGTATTATTTCAGGGGCTTGAAATTATCCTTACTAGCACTATTGCCACACCTGCTAATAATTTTATATTTTATATTTTATATTTTAGGGGCACTGACTGAGTCTGAAGATGTCAAGGGCCAGTGTATACCTGTGGATGTAGCCAGCCTACCCAGGAGGGGTTGTCCCTGACATAGCATGGGCCTGAGCAAAACAGTTCTGCCTGGCATCAGGCCCAGGGGCTGCTCCTTGACTTTTTTCATCAGGATAAACATATCCTTAGGCTCCAGAAACATTAAATCAGACCAGTAGTAAATCAAACAAATAAACAAACAAACAAAATCAAAAACACAAACAAACAAAAAACCAAAACAAAGACACCAAGAAAACAATTTCCCAAAAAAACCAAATGAAACCAAATTAAAAACAAAACCAAACCAAATTAAAAACCAAACCAAATCAACCAAACAAACAAAAAACAAAAAGCACCAAAACCTCAAAAATAGGGAGATCAGGGATTTAGATTTACTGTGTTATGAGACAGGAAAAAAAGTGTTAAAATACATTAACTTCCAAAGTGCACATAACTAGATATTAGAGTAGACTTGTAGAGTAGGTTCTAGAGAATCAGAATAATTTTTAGTTGATCTAATGTTTTCCAGCCTTTTCCAGTTTGTAGATACCTAATATTTCTTTAGGAGCTTTCAATAGATTGAGGAAAATCACATAGGTGCTATTCTGTATAAACAGGCTTTTCTCTTTTCCCTAGTGCTTCTTCCAGTCTCTTTCAGAGTAGTCCACAGATAAACACTGGTCTGTAGACACAGTGGGGAAACTGCTAAACCCTTCATTGATAGAAAAACAGTGATTCAGAAGTAAAGTTAGGATGGGAAATAAAAAAAAGATATTTCTATTTGTTAAAGCACTGAGGTTCTGGAATGTGTTCTAAACCCGAGGAGCAGACTCAAATTGAATGTTATAAAGACTGTTATGAAATAAATTATTTCACAAAACCATTGTGATACCCAAGAAATTGATTGATGAGGGCATTATTGTTCTTTATGGTGCAGAGAAACTACTGAGTAAAGTGTTCCTCTGACTTGGTCAAATAATCTAAAAGTTCAGAAAGAGAAAATTATTTTCCTGTATTAAAAAAAACCTGCAAAATACAGTATAAAATTAATTCTTAGATCATAATTATAATTTAAAACCTTTATTTTCAAACATAATTCTAGATCACTCGTGGCATGCTAAGATGCTGTTTTTTATCTAACTGGGATAAAAAAGAATGTATTCTATGAATAGAATAAAAAATCTCTTTCAGAAAAGAAAATACAAACCCTATAATTCATTCTAATTAAAACAGAAACTTATGAACTTATGTTCCTCAAATAAATGTGAGAAATCCACTTTTCTTACTACTACATTATATTTTAGATCATTTATTTCTTTCATAAGTCAAATTGTAAGATATTACATCCAGTGCACCCTTAAAATTTTGCAGTTCAGTTCACTTAAACACTATAGACTTTAAATTTTCATTTTTAGTCTTTTGGTTTGTGGTGGTGAATAATCCTCACTGCCCCTTTGTACAGAGCACAGAGCTATAGTATCCTCTGTCCCCAGTCAGCTATGCCAGATCCTCACCACAGTCTAAGTGGGCAATCCCAGGAAACACTAGATGCATCCTCAAAAAAATTAGCAATAAGGGAGTGTTACACAAGAATGAAGCCATAATTAACAGTACTAAGTGAAATTCAACTTTTAAAAGAAAAAATATTCAATTTTTTTGTGTCAAAATATGAAAAAGGAGGCAAATTCTAACCAATTTTGTGGAATGCAAATTCTTTAAAAGAACCTATTTTCAGTATTTTAATTTAAAATGAAAAAATCTGCATTCCCCAAATGCAAGTTCCCTATAAAAATGAGCATGGGATTCAATAAGCCTAATTTTAGACTTCATCTGAGTCATTTTATGCTCCTTTGTAGCTAGTAGAACTAAGCAATGCTAAGGAGCAGTTCCTTTGGTTCGCTCTAAACACATACACCAGAAAGAGAGCCTAAATTTTGTTGTTGTCATTGCTGGTGTATTCCCCCCCTGCCACCATCTGTGTTTGACTATAAAACACTCCCAAAGAGACCAGTTCACTGCAGTCACAAGCACCATGCATATCTAAAGGTGGCTGATATGGATACAGTTATTTTTTGCAACTCTCTTCAATATTAAACTGCACTTTTTCACATGGATCAGGGCACGAGTGACTGTAGTATGGAAGCACAAGGTTCTTGTTGTGGATAGGGAGTCTTATCTGACAACATGAGGCAATGACTGTGGACTCAGTCTCCACGAATGATAGGAAACAACAGGGTTTACTGTTTAGCTAAAATAATAATAAAATTAATCCAGTTTACTATAATTAAATATTCCTTGTTAGGTAATGTACACAAATACTAAAATAATATATATGCTTTTAAGTACCAACTGCTTTCAGAAATTGCAATGATTTATGTATGTAAAATTGTCTTTGTGGAAAACTCCCAACTGCATCTGGAATTTTGTGTCAGGTTCCCCTCCCCAGTCATACACTGAGCACCCACACTCACTACCTTCTATGATCAGATTGATGGTGTCATGCTCAGTGATAAAAATGGGGTGGAGGGCTTTTTGTCTTCAAAAGTCCCCACCTACCATTGTTTCTCAGGATGTGCAACTTTTCTATGTATAATGCATTGCAATTCAAAAGATCCTAAAATCATTTCTCAAAATGTTTCTATGTCAACATGATCAGAAAGAAAACCTAAACCCATCAAGAAATAAATGAAAGAATATAAATACCTGGAGTCAACGTATTTTCTAGAAAACAATAACAATTCTCTGAATCTGAAACATTACCTAATCCCCTGAAGCAAAATTCAGATGTTTGTCAGATGGCAAATAAACACTTAAGAGTTCTATTACTTGTATCCTTTTCTCTGTAGATAATGAAGAGTCACCATTCTGTTGCTTTAAATGGATGTCAGATTGAGGCTCATTTGTCAATTACATGTCTCAGCATATGAAATGTAACCACTAATCCATACATTGCTGTGTATTTCTGAAAATCATGAACCAAATACCTAGTAATGGCCACATGCTCTTTTTTCTATGTCTGTTTCGGTAATTAGGGAAATATATCTCCTCACAAACTTGAAAGCATTGAAAGCCCTACTTGAACCAGACTCATTATTTAATAATGGTGCTAGGCTGCATAGCAGCCTAGTAGAAAGAAAAACATTATTTTTAACTGAGAATGACAGGTTGCTGTTTCATTTCATTTAAGTTGGAGTGCAGAATTTGGGAAAGACTTAAGGCACAGTCACACCCTGCGGGTGTCCTTGTGGTTTCTCCCTCTAGAACACAGGGCCAGCCCCAGTCCTGCACTCATGCTCTGCATTGTCCACTGGGGATGCAGGAAAGGTGAACTTTCTTCTTAGGTATTCATGTATGCAGGAGATCAACAACCAGTAAGGTGTCGCGGTCTGAAAGGGGGACAGGACAACAGGAAGGGTGCAAGTAGACTTGTTTATTCAGGCGTGCCCCCGATTCTTAATCGTCCCGCCAGGGAAAAAGGGGTAGAACATAGGGTGGGCTATCAGACAGACAAACAGGGGAGCAAATCAGAACAGGGCACAGGCAAAAGGGGGAGAAGTGGGGGAAGCAGGGAGCAGGCAATCTCATGGCAGGCCTGGGTATGTGCAGTTGTGCACTGCGCAGCATGAATACAATGAAACCACACAGTAACAGCAACGTCCATATGAAAATCCTGCCAATTGCTGCATGCTTTTCTCCATCCTGAATCGTGTTCCGTCACAATAAGGGATGCTCTCGGTTACACAGTCCATATGTCAGGGCTGAATTTACATTAGTTGAATTCTCCACTAATGCTACTGGGTTTGGACCTTAGCGTTCTAAGAGGTTAAGACAGACTAAAACCTTTGATGTAAATTGTGTTTTTCTGATCATATGAATCTTAAATAGTTAAACCTAAAATTTTTACTGCTGCCTGTAGTAGGAGCATGCTACCCATTCTCTTCTGTTTTCTGAGAAGAGTTTATTGTTATTTAAGAACACAAAAATAAGTAGTTATGAACTAATGAAAATAAACTTATTTCTGGAAAAGGATGCTTTTATTAACATAATCTGTTAGAGCTATATTAAGATTTTCCTTCTATAACTGACCATGAGTCTTCATGAAATTTTTTGAAACTTTATGAATTTTAATGTCCTTACTATTGCACTATTGTTAAGTTTGTCTGAAAGGCTGCACCAAGATCAGAACTCCTGAGATCAGATACATACACACACACCCCATACACAACAAAACCCTAATGATATTAAAAAATATGCTCTTCATCATCAAAAATCTATAAAACTTTACTGTGTTTTATGTAATTTAATTTAATTTTTAAAAATTTACTTTGTATTTACATTCCCAACACATTGGACAAAAAAAGCTTTGTAATAATTGTGAATGTAATTTTTTCGCTCTCTTATTTGTAAGTCAAACATGACTTACAAGCTCAAGAAGCTCCAAAAAAAAATGGAAATAATTAAACACTGCAACACATGGCTTCAAAGATCCCGATTCTATGTACCTCAGCTTCCCATCTATATGGTGAACATGGCATTAACTTATTGTTTTTCTGAGCCATGTTTAAAACACATCTAATGAAGGCTGTGTCCCCCTCCTATATTCAGTCAACATTAATAGAGCTGAATGATGCTTGGGAAACAGTATTTTCTCTCTTGTAATTAAATTTTTGTTTGGTAAGACTAAAAAGTCATTCTTTGCTCTAGAATTTTAGAAGAATAACATAAATAACAAGAGAAAAAATAATAGGTATTATTCATTCTTTTCTTCTGATCTAGTTACTTTATGACAATTTACTTTTAATCAGCAACACCCAAACTTGGAAATGTATTTTTAGTTTTATAAACAGGGTCTGTTCATAGAAAAAAAATCAAAGTACATGTCATAAGATGTGATATATACAATATAACATTTAGTAGCATTCATTTGTTCATTTAACTTCATAGATTAATTTTGCATAGAAAATGAAAGAAAATGTTTAGTTGTTGTGTACTGATCCAAGCTAGCAGCTGTGTACCATACAGCCTTCCTTCCTTTCACTCCACTCCCCAGCAGGACTGGAGAGAGAAGAACAACGGAAGCAATAAAACTCATGAGTCAAGACAAAGACTTCTCAATAAATGACAAAAAGACAAATCAAATACACCACAAACCCAGGCAGTCCTGAGTAATGGACCCAGTACACTGAATTTTACAAAACAACCATTGTGCAGGGCACAGCAACCTTTTAAATTGAATGTCATGTATCCTTTCTCTAGACCAAATTCTATTACTTTTTGAAATAATAGAATACATCAAAATGTACCACCTTAAAATTCATTTAACCTCATCAGAAACTGAGATGATACAATTTCTGAAGAATTATCCTTCCAAAGTGTTGTGAAAGAGTGATGCTGAGCTGTTTTCATCATCAGAAGGCTTTGATTGATCACATTTCAACTAGCTGTAAAAATCTCTGCTTGAATAAAGTTGATACAGATCTTTAGATGTCAAAAATTCACCATTGTGATGCAAAGTCACTTTCTCCACTCTACAAATGATATATAAGTTGTGAGGGTGAAGAAGGCATCACCAGGACAACCGTTCGCATGGAAAATGAAGGGTGCAGTAGCAAGTCCTTAGGATCATAAGTAGTTGGTGCAAGCTATTGGGAAACTCTCTTCTATTTTCTGTTGATCCTTGGGACCTCATGGATCAAAGATCACTAGTTAAATAAAATATGGTCCCAGTAAAACAATTTAAGGGTTTCCAAGGTTTCCAAGCATTTGTCATCCAGAAATGTCATTTCATCAATATCAATATTTCTAAAATGGAATGTCAATTTTGACAAAATTGAGTCTGAAAACATAGATGAAGCAATAGAATATTTGGGCACTTTTGAATCACAAGGCTTAGATTTTTTTTCAGGTATCATTTTGAAATCTCTTCCTATTTTAAATCATATTTCATTATCTAGAATGAATCACATTATCCCCAAACTGGCACAGACTTCTTTGATTTATGAGATGACATCCTGGCACTGACATTGAGTCAGCCCTGTCTTTCTAGCTCTCACCTTCCCATCCAAAAACTGCATGAGTTCTGTTCTTTGTTATTACATATTGTTCAAAATATATGAAGACTTAGCGCAGAAAAGAAATTCTGAGCTTCAGCAAGCTTATAAGATACCAGCTTATTACTCTCTTCTGGACAAGGCTTTCACAGACGTTTGGATGCATTACATTACAGATCCCTTACCTTGTCTCTATATTCTTCAGCAAAGTAGCCTTTTGCTGTTATCATCATCACCCTTTTCTGTCACTGGATCAGTCTAAAACTGATTCCAAGACTTCTAAGGAGATGGATAAAGACTTATCTTTATATTTTCTTTTAGTGTCTAGGAAATGCGCTTCTACATACCAACACAGCACAGTGGCTGGGATGTTTACTTTGGAGAAAAATACCTAAACAAGTAAACTAGTCATATACTAGACTTAAATATAAACTTTCTGGTGTAGTGTTTGACCCCCTCAGAACAAAGCAGTTTTCTGAAATTGGGCAGTGTGGAACATCTGTGTTGAAACCACTGTACTAATATTAACAAATATGAAAAAGAGATAGATAGATGATAGATGCATAGATATATACGCACACATAAATATACATATATATGTATACCTATTACCAGAGATATATCTCAACTTCAAATCCACTCATGGTTCCTGCTGCGATATGAAACACAGACACATTCTGGGAAGGATGGTTCTGCAGCAGCGACTGTTAGAGTTTTGCCCTTTACGCTTCAATCAGAATCATGGTTTTTCACAGAAGACTTCACCTGTAAGATGTTTACAAAAAAACAAGAAAGAGAAAAGTGAAGCCACTTAACGATTTTCACTCAAAAAGCTAAAACCAGAATATAAAGATCAGAAACCAAGAGAGACAGACATTAGGCTTTTTTTCCCCCGAGTTTTCAGTTTGTTTTTCAAGGAAGAGGAGCAAAATCCAAAGGTACAACTCTGATCACTAAGCTATAGAACAAGGAATACTATGCATGTTTTCATTTAAAGGAGAAAAATATTGCTTTTTCTGAGACATTAGGGAAACTCTCCTACACTTCCCACTTAAGCAACATTTTGGAGGAGAGGATTGCTTTTGGGTTTTTTTCCAGAGGTTTCGGATAATAAAAGTTTAGTTTTATTTTTTCTTAGAATTGCAGTATTTGTCTAACCTGCAGGTTTCTGGTTTCACGCTGAGATGGAAACACTTCATTTTCCTGAGAGAGAATAAAATCTGCTGATGTTATTTATCTCTCAAGCAGAATCAGAGCATAGAGATCTCACAGGAAAACTCTCCTGGAATTTCCCACCTAACTTTATATAGGTCCTTGGATACAGCTTCACATTAAATATCTAAAAAAAGAAATCCTGCTTTTCAAATGTAAAATCTCTGAGGTTTTGTTTGTTTGTGGGTTTTAAGATGGTAGGGTTCTTTGAGTTTTTGGTTGGTGGTTTTTTTGTTGTGTTTTTATGTGTTTGTTTGGGGTTTTTTTAATTGGAAGCCTCTACAATTCTGCAGCCATTAGGCCGCCTGCTCTGTCTGCAACTAGTCAGGAAACACCACCCAGGAAGACATCCATCCCTCACAAGTAGTGGTAATTTCACACTGCAGCTGTGGAGGTGAGCCATACAGCTGCATTAGCAGAGTTAGGCTGCAGTCTTTTGTAAAAGCCATTGAAAACTACTTAAATACAGTAAACAAAGGGAAGAGAGATTACTTAACAAACCTCAAGTGTGATTCTGAGCCCTTTTGAGAAGTAGAATCAGTGAATCAGCAGGATTTACACCAATTTATAACCACCAAAAGGAAATGCAAAACCAGTGCTCTGAGAATTAGCTCGTGGATTCCCTGCAAAATACAGCAGGTGTAGCCAATGTCTAAGAATAATTAATGTGAAATACAGGCATGGGAACAAAAACAAAAACAAACCCAAACAACAAAACCATAACAAAATATATTATTTACCATTTTCTGTTGCTCTGTTTACCCTTGTGAATATACCAAGACTGGCTCTTCTTTCACACTCTGTAAGAAATGTTCCTACTTTCCCCAGTGACACTGGTCCCTTGCACACACACACACACACACACACACACACATGCACACACACGGTGTTGCTGGTGCCACAGATGACGGTGTAAAGGCAGAGCCCTCCCTGATCAGTGAAACCAAAACCCCAAGAAAGGCAGCGCTGAGAATGCTCTGGGCTTTTCAGTGGCCAGTGGGTCTTCCTCTGCTGTACATACAAAATGAAAACCAGCCACTCAACAGGACCCTTACCATCTAAACAAAAAAAAAAAGCAGAGTCAGCTTCTCTGAGAAGGGAACAGATTTTTTTAGATGTTAGCATATAGGAAATGTAATTTTTAATTCATTAGTAATTTAATATGCATTGGTCTACACTAACAGGGCAGCGATCTGGATTTGGACCTGAGGCTACTGATGCAACAATGTCAATAAAGAGCAAATTACTACAATAATTATGATTAATACTTCTTTTCAATGCAGCAGTCTGCTTCATCATCTTTAGTAAAGTGTTATTTTTAAATTTAAACAAAGCACATTGCCAACAAGCTAAATGTGTCAAATTGAACAATTTAGTCTTCCTACTATATATACCCTCAAGTGCATTTTTGCATCTGTTATATATTCAGCAGGTTAAGGAATGCTGTGCTTTTTACATACAGCTTTCCATAAATTTAAGCAGGCAAGCAGCTAAACTGACACACAGCTGCAAGATCACAGCACTGGAAGGAGGTAAAAAGTCCTTTAGTAGGGTTGCCTGGGATTATGTCTTTAAATCCCTGAGAGAAAGAGATTTGATGACACTCTATCAATGGGATTAACCCTTTCTTTTCCTTAGTCTCCCCTCTTGGTTGATTTCTCATGATTTCATAGCTGATTTCAAAACTATGCCCATTACAGACAGACCACCTCACCTGGTGCCCTTCAGCACAGTTCTAGAACCACTGACATTCAGAACCTGGAGCTTGTTATACCGTTATATGTCACACAGCTGATGTTCTACATCTGCCCCTCAGGCCCAAAAGGCAAGGCTCTGGTCCACTAAACTAAGGAAAAGACTGGATGTTTATTTAGATTCAAAATAAGATGTGATTAATGAAAGACATGGAGATTAGTTAGCTCAATCTAACTAGTACTACTATTGCTGGGTTTCGAATAAGTGCTAAAGTCAAAATAATCCCCAAACTTTCTGTTTAAATACATGCGATGTATCACCTTTTTGGACAACCTCACTGCTGCTGCTATTGGTAAACATGATGCCAGAAGGGTATTATTCAAACTAAACACTGTGAAAATATTACTAAGTAATATAATCCTGCAAGTTTTAATTGGAAATGGACAAAAATATTTTGCTGGTAGTACACTTTTCCAAAAAAAAAAAAAAATCAATAAAGTGTAAAACTGTATCCAGATCCATGTTCGCTATTATGTGTACACATCAAACTGTCATGTGCAAATAGACCTGTACATGTATCTGCATATGAATTCATGAAAATAAAACCTTAACACCACAGTTTCAAAACAAAGAATATATTCTTATTAATGTCTTTTTTTGTTGCTTGGGACAACAGCACAATAAAAAAATCTGTTCAGTCATTAAACTTTTATTTTTTTCTTGGATGAAATAAATGTAGAAAAGCACACATCTAAAACATATATACAATTTAATTCTTGTTTATTGTAATAACCTCAAAAAATTCTTACTGATTCACTCAAGGTTTCCCATAATTGAAGAGTCAAAGATGAGAACTGGTTTTCATAGGAAAGTTTGCAAGAACCCCCTCTGCCATCTGGTCTATGCTCTTACAAATGAATCATATCAGTATCGTGTCTGTCAAAAGGCAACAATCAGCTCTAAATTCTTAGTTAAATTTTTATGTTGTGAGCATTGTTGCCTCTTTGCTGTCTGGAGATCTATTTTCCCATCATAACTGAAGGAGGTCTGCTCAAGAAGTTCAATGGACTTCAGAGAGTGATACTATTTAAAGGATTTGGTTCTGCTGCCTATTCATAGACACGTAGTGTCATTTGAAATACCTTCCAGTATCCCCTTGGCCCTCAGATGGCATTCCAGCAAGACAGGGTTTCTCTAGGTCCTGAGTCACAATAGGAGATGTCCTAGATGTTTTGGGGTGTTCCAGATGAAAGGAGATGCCTACAGTGAGGGAACTGCCTGAGGGCTAGTGAGAGGAGCTCACATGCCAATGCAAAGCCTAGGTGACTACAATGAGGAGTTTAATCCCAGTCATATGCTTCTTCCTTGTGTCAGCTCAATGCAGCTGTATTTAAAGAGTATTCTCTCATGAGCCATTCTGTATGCCTCCCAATCCAGTAACAATATTTATTTCTTGATCTCAAGATACTAATTTACTTTACTGTAAAGAAAAATAGATTTCCCTAAGTCCCTTATAGTCAATTTCCATAACACTTTTTTGATTTGGTTCCCAAACTGTGATTGTTTATTGTGAAAGATCACACAGTGTGCAACTAGATTAAGATGAGCATTTTCAGTAATCTTTCTAATTTGCCACTTTGCTACTGTAGAAAAATTAAGTTTCCTTCAGGCCGGTTGGCTTTAGATGCTTGTGGAAAAGATTTTTTTCCATAAACCAATTTCAAAGTAAAGGCTGAGACTCCTTTGACAGTGGAGCTCCTGGATTTATACAAAAATTCTACTTTTCCTCTTTTAAGACATGAGATGTTTATAAACTGAGAGGTTAATATCAGGAACAAATTCAAAGCACAGAGTGCCTGCAGACAGCAAATGCCTAAATGCTCTAAAGATAGAAACAACACCACTTCTTTTCCTTTTCTTTGAAAGATAGCTTTCTGAGTTCTTGAGACAGATATTTCCTGCAGGTTTCTAAACAGGAATATGTCTAAAGGTTTGGTTTTATCAGTACATGAAAAATCTACAATAATGCCCATGAGAATTTGGACCTTTTGAAAATAAACAGCAAATAAACACTCTTGGAAAGGGAAGTTACCTAATACTGTGATTATTGGCATGTACAGATTCTCATGTCATCCAGCTGATTTTTTTAAATACTGCAAATATAGGTATTCAGCCAAAAATTAAGAAGAAAAAAAATTACAAGAATTTATACTATCTCAATAATACATATTACCTTGGTAGTATTCTTGTATTATAGAAGTATTACATTATTTTGTATTTTTATAGTATTGCATTGATGCATATGTCATCAAGACACCGAATATGTCTCATTGAATGAAGGATCAAAAATATCTGCATCTTATAAGGAGATTTCTTAGGTTATGAAATTTAAATATTAGAAATACTTGAAATCACCTGAAAATTAAACACAGTGCTGGGATTTTTTTTATATAGTCTATACCATAAAGGCAAACAATTTTAGTAAAGAATATGTGTACTGATACACATGGAAGATGTGCAGGATATAAGGTATATAAGGATATAAGATGTAGCAGGATATAAGAAATCATATCTGGAAGAGAAAAATCACTGCTTAATTTACTTGTCCATAAAGACAATGCAAGCATGTTAGAAAGCACAGGACACACAGTGCTCTATCTTGTTCATTGTTCAGTTTGCCTCCTGCAATTCCATCTCAGTGCAATCAATCTTGATTTTTAAAAAGAAAAATCCATAGAGAACTGACTTAATTGGTTTCTCAATATCTCATTTCAAATTTTTTTTTCATTTACTGGTTTCTTGGAATTGAACTTTGTTAATCTCAAGTGCTTGTTATGTAAGAAAACAAAGCTTCCAAAATAATGAAGTTATTTTTCTAAAAACATGAAGCTTAAGAATTAAATTTTGACTTTTCTTCCTTTTTTTTTTCTTCCTCTCACTGACCAGGTACATATTCTGCAGATGTCTACATTGTCTGGGTTTTTTTTTTTGGAAGCAGATAGGTTGGCAGATTACTTGTTTACTTTCTTTAAGAACAATGAGGTTTTGCAGTAATCACCTGATTCCAACAGCTGTAGAGATAATACTTGTTTTATATTCTAAATGACTCCTCACAATAAAATCATGAAGAGAGACAGCAGTAAATGCAATTTTCAGAGGTTTTAGTAGAAGTACTCAGGCATGGCTAGAGGATACTTGCCCAGGTAGATATTCAAAATTTAATCTAGCTACACAAATAACAGGACCAGCTGATTTGATCACTGTTTAACTTAATCTTCTGTTTAATTTGATTAGAGCATTAGAGGCCAATATGTTTTCAGCTTAAAATAATTCAAGAAGTGTTTGCTTTTTGCAGTACACTAGGACAAGGTTATAAGAATTAAGGAAACCACATTTGAAGGAAGTTACAAATCTAGTAAGTAGTCTATTTTTGGAAGATATATTAAACTCCATCGTGGTGAAAAAACATTGGGAAATCTGAGACATCTCTAATGTACAAGGCTACACAGTTCCCGTCAGAGAAATCCAAGTGATCTTACTGTGCAGATGGTAAAAGTATCAGGTGCATCAGCTTTGACTACGTGACTGCAGGAAGGAAAAGCAGAATGGAAAACTAGTATTCCTCTGAGAAAGAGAGAGAGCAAGACCCAGACTATTAGAACTCTGCATTCACATCAGTAGGCACTGTTGCAGACCACACTAAGAATACAGTGTCTCAAGTTTCAATTGTTTTGCCCACTTTCAACTATCTTGTGAACGTTCATCTTCACCTTTGTATATTGGGAAATCCTCTGCAAGCTCCTCTCTTGGACAAAAGAGCATTCCCATCCTCACAGTTACGGAACACCTGATGCATGAATGAACTTCTGGAAGTCATCTACTCAAAATCCCTGCTCAGAGTATGGTCATCTAGAGCCGCCTTTGCTGCAAGGGTTCATTGCTATGTTATGGCCCCTATAGTGTCAAACAGGACCTCCTGGTCCTCTTCTCCAAGCTGCCTCCAGTCAGCCTCTAGTCTGTATTTAACCTGGGGTTATAACTCCACAGGGTTAGGAGTTGGCATTTCCCTATGCTGAACTTCATAAAGTTCCTGTTGATCCGTTTCTCCAGTCTGTTGAGGATGGTCTGACTGGCAGCTCACTTGTCTGCTACATTAGCTACTTTCCTCAGTTTTGTGTCATTTGTGAACTTACTGAGAGCACGCTCTGACCCATCACCCAGGTAGTTCATGAAGATGTTAAAAAGTATTGATCCCAGTATTATTGCCTGGCATACACTATTAAAGACTTGCATCCAGCTGTGCCACTGATCACAACCCTTTGAGCCCAGTTGTTCAGTCAGTTTTCTAATCCATCTCACTGTCCTTATAGAGCTCATGCTTCAACAACTTGTCTATGAGAATACCATGGAAGGTAGAGTTGAAAGCTTTGCTTAAACAAAGATAAACAGGAGCTACTGGTCTGACTTCATCCATCTTGCAAGTCACATCATCATAAAAGGTTATTGAGTTGCTCAGGCATAATCCTTCCTTTATAAATCCATTCTGACTATTCCTATTCATCTTGCTCTGCTTAACATATCGGGAAAAACATCCCAGGAGGATTTTCTCCATCACCTTTCCAGACACCAAGATAAAGCTGACCAGTCTGTAGTTTCCCTGATCTTACCTACTCCTTGCCCTCCTGCCATTGCTCAGGAACATCCTTGTCCCCTGTGTCCTTCCAAAGATAATGGGCAATATCCTCAGAATTATATACATCAGATTCCTCAGCAGTCATGTGTGCAGTTACATACACAAATTTAAGACGAGAACCTTAGTCTCTTTTGTCCAAGTCTGGCAAAATTATAAGGAACAGAATATGGGTTTTAAAATGAAATAACATAAATTCTTATGCCACTGGTCAGTAAAGATGATATCACCAAAAGTTATACCATACGGATTATTATATATTACAGTGAAACTTTCCATAGAATCTAATTTCTGCCAAAAATAAAATAAAATTACACCACAACCTAACAAATTAATTCAATGATAAGGCATTATTCTAGTCACTTTAGATCACTTCTTTGAGTATTGCTGGGGAGTCCAAACTTTGAGAGGTGCCATGTGGATTGCACCAGACCACATTTACATCCTTAGCTATCTTCTGGAAATGCTTCTGCTTGGAAATTCATTACTGCCCAGAACAGAGAAGTCCAGTTGTTCTACTGTTAGCGTCACCAAAGCAGGATGGCCAAATCAGATCTTAGCAGGACTAGAGAGAAGAGGAGACAATTTTTAAGGAAGCAGGAGTGGCAAATGATAGAAATTATAATGTAAACGTGTTCAGATGGTATTCTACAGGACTAGGTAACTCCTTCTAGGTGCATTATGAGAGCTAGCATTTTCAGAGTTGATAAGTAATTTAAATGCTTGCAGATGCCACGTATGTTGGTATTAAAAAAAAGAAATTCTTACTATGTTCATCATTATGAATACTATTGAAATGTCAATATATTCTTAAAATCCTACTTTATCTTTTCAAAACTGAGAAAATATCCATTTATTTGATATTAATAAACCTTTCAAAGGGGCTTTTCTGCATACATACTGTGACTGCCACTCCATGTACACTATGAAACAATGTTCTGGATAGATACATCATGTATGACTTCCAGGAAAAAAACCTTTCAAAGCTTATCGTATTAAAAAAAAAAAGAAAGAGAGAGAGAGAAACAGATTTCCGGGCAAAATGGATGGGGTTGGAGCAAAGAAGCAATAACTGAGAGAAAAAACATTGTGTCTTTCAGTGAAGAAGAGATATGTGGTATGAAAGTGTTTTCCCTTGTGTTTTGCACAAGGCACATACATAGGATTATTTTGCCGGTCTGTCAGTAGCATAATCTATGAATCTGTGATCAGGAATCCAGAAAAAATCAATTTCTGGCACCTTCAAGAAACATATCAAATCATGTGTATAGAAAAGCACTTTGAAGTCTGCAAGTGATAAATACTAAATATTATTTTTAGTTGTAGCGCAAGTGGTAATGTTATGCTAAAGTGAGAATAGTGTACTTACATCCTCATATTTCATCTGTTATCTGGCTGTCCTTTTGCAACAGCTTTTTCAAATGATAGTGAAAATGAATCAAGTGTTCTGCACCTGGTCATAAGTTTCTCTAATTTTCCTTATGTAATATTACTTAACATACTTTTTTTTTCCACTTGTAGCAAAATATATGACTTTTTCCCACTATTTACAGAGTAAATCCTATTACTCTTTCTCAGTGTTTGTCCAGAGGATTGAGTAGCTCCATAGTCTCTGTTTAAACTCTGCCTTCGTGATGTCTTTGACAAACTACTTAAAGTAAGTTTTCAACAATAATTTCACTTTTGCGTATGTGAGAACTATTACCTACTGAAATCTTGGGACAAAAAAGCAGAATTGGAGACACTGGGTTGCAGAAATCAAAAAAATAATAATCCTAGTTCTCTAGACCAAGACAGTTCTGGGCAGGGTAGACTCTTAACTTGGGGACAGCATTATGCAACCTCACTAGAGCTTGATTAATTTCCTAATTTTCTTACTGAAGAAAATTAACTCTACCACAGCCAAAACCAGCACATCAATAATATTTTCCTTCTGCTCTAAGGGCAGCGACAGACTCACTAGTGCTGAGCCTGTCCTCAGAGCATGCAAGAGCAGGAACCATAAGCTTGAATAGGAAGTACACAGGAGAACCATTGTGCCTGAATAGTGGTTCTCAGTTGGAGAGTTTTGATTTCTATTGAAGTTCTAGGATGACTGTGGAGGTCTTCAGGCCCTTTAGACAGTGGTTAAGAAAGCTGGCTCTTCCCTTAAGTATCATTCTCTCTTAGTGAATGGGCCAAAGACACTGACCTGCCTTGAGCAATTTTTTTCTGTAGTACAGAAGATGCTGAATGGCTGTGCTGACTGCGACTGTTCTGAGAGAGGGAATTTATTATCTTCAGTGTGGTGCCATGCAAACACAGCAATATTGTTTTCAGGTTTGAAGGAGTCTGCATGTAGTCCCTCTGCATGCAATATGCGTTGGCTGGACCCAACTGTTCCTATGTTTTTAATATACAAGGGGAAGGCTCTGGTCCAGGAAAAGATACTTAATTATCTGCAGATCAGCATCTACTGCCACAATAAGAATGTTTGAGCATACACCATCAGCCTGATATAATATACTATGCATGTAAGTAAATATGAACACTGGTTCATACAAAGCCCCTGCAGTCTACAGGTTAAAAGCATATATGTTTTATGAACCAATTTCATACACTGTTCATTAAGAAAATCATCACCATGGTAACTTATACATTACAAGTCACTACTGCTATGTCTAAGATCTTTAAGTGCATAGCAACAAGAACACTCTGCTGGAGCATCTCCATTTTGCTAGTGTTTAAATCTACAAATAAGGTTTACTAAGCACATTATAAGTATTAGAGAGAAGACATGGATGTTTGATACACAACTGGCATAAAGCAAAATAACATTATTGATTTATAAATTTAATGATCTTGATTTCAATTATGCCAGACAAACATAGCTTGCTCTCATGTTTTTCATCTTGCCTTTATATTTCTCCTTCATCTTGTTACATTAGCTATTCTTTTCAAATAATTGGTAATAGGAATATTCTGAAAAGGAAACACTTTATGCAACTTACACTAAGTAATAAGCTACATGTGGGAAAGCTATAGACAACCAAGTGGTCTCCCAAGGGACAAGGAGCCACTTGCTCTAACCCTATTGCTCAATAATGTGAAGGAGGCTTGATTTCCAGATGCAATTTCCCCAGTGATGTGATTCACATCACAGTAATTTTATCTAGTTTTATCACTGGGAGAATGAGCAAAAGACAGATCCTGCTAGAGCTGTACAAAATGAGAAGAAGCAGTTCAACCGCCAAAAGGTGACTCAAAGTGATAGAGAATTTTTCTTAGCAGATTGGTGATAACAGCAAGGTAAAGTAAAAAGGAGTGTATCTTTTATGCATCAGCTTTTCTCTGTGTGGCTTGAACAACCAAGACATGGGCTTTCATACTACTGGAAGTGATCTGCTTTTTGTAAATTAAGGAGAATGACCATCTCTTACTGTCCCTGTGGCTTTGCCTGACAAAATGGAAGATCTGGATAGCATTTTTTTATGTGCACATCCATACACGCACAAACTTTCCTCACCTCACTGACTGACCAAAATGTTCTACACTGGATCTGACAAAAAAATTTTCCCTTTGTATTTTGTGGGTAATGATTTTTTTTGGTGCTTTTTAGGTCAGAACACTTTATTGACCAAAATTATTTTTAATGACAAAGAATCCCTTACTTTAAAGACCTTTGATGTTCTTCCCCAAATCTGTGAGAAAGTGACAATAAATTAATATATAACCAACATTTTATTTTTTTTTTGCTTGTTTTGAGTTGGGTTGGGTTAGGTTTTTTGTGTGTGTCCATTCTGGTAGTAGAAAATAGATGGATCTGATCTCAAAGAATAGATTTAATTTAGATAAAGTTTGAAAATTATAGGTTATGGTGTTTAAGAAAGTAATTAATATCCAAAATATGTAATGCGATTGATGTGCTGCAACCGTTTCAGCTCAGCTTTTTTAGGCATCAACAAGATACTATTATTAACATTCAAAAAGCACCGTAACACAAGTGAAGCAAGTTCCAATTTAGCAGCAAGTAGCATCATGAAAGGTAAGATTCTTTTCACTTTTTGGCACAGTAGCATGAGTCCCTTCCCTCTCAAAGCATCTTGGTAATGACAGCTTCCATACCCTTTGCCATCGTGGACTACAAAGACTATACTTCTTGTACTCCTGCATCAGTGGCTCTCAATCTCACCTCACCTCTGAAGGATGCTGTCTGTATATCTTGAGAAGTTTTGGTCCTTCACCATATGACAAATACAATCCTCTGCATGAGAATTGTCTTCCTGGACTCCATTACCACTGTTCCCCACAAAGTCGCATGCTTTAATGTCAATATATTTTACCATATAATTAATGAGAGATGAATTATGCTTTATGTTTATTTAATGGCACTTTGACAATTCCTTGTAAGGTTATCAGATTTACTGGCTTGTATTTTCTACTGTTTGAGATTGAGTCCGCAAGTATGTGACTTTATACCTCTATCTGTCTGACTTTAGGGAAGTAGAAGTTTGCTAGAATGAGCTCAACATCTCACAGACTATACTCTATTTTAGATTTAATCTTAGTACATCGGTCCACTAAAGTTGAAAAGATATTTTCATGTCATAATCACACATTTTCTTTTTTTTCCTCTCCAAATTATCCCTTGCTGTATTTCAGAACTTCAAACTTGAAGATCATTACTAACTTCAAAAACATGAGGGAACAATGCAAGTAGGAAAGTGTTTGAATAACTAGTCACAGAGATATTTAAAGACAGTGGAAAATGTCAAGACTGTAAATTTAACTTTGACTCTAGTAGGAGGTTCAGAAAATATGAAAGCATAACTTGAAGAGGGCAAGTTCCTAATAACCACAGTTAATGCCTAATCAAAATTAAACTTCCACTGTGTGAAAATACCCAACTTGACAGAACATTATTTTGTTATTCTTTAAATTGATACCCCAACAATAATTTCCACTGGCAATTAAATGAGAAAATATTTATATTTAAAGTATGCACTGTAGGCTGCAACTGTATTTTTTAATGTTTTCACTTGACTTGTGGTTTAAATATAGATTTTTCTCAGTATTGGGTTTATGTGGTAAGGTTTTGATGGTAGGGAGGCTAAAGGGATGATTTCTGTGAGAAGCTGCCAGAAATTTCTCCCATGTCTGATAAAATCAATGCCAGCCAGCTCCAAGACAGATCTCCCACTGTCCAGGGCTGAGCACATCAAAACCAGTGGTAGAGCCTCTGGGATAATGTATATAAGAAGTGGGGGAAAAAAACTGCAAGAGCAACTGTGACTGGAGAGAAGAGTAAGAATAAGTGAGAGTGTGGTTGTTTGTGCTTGTCTGGATGCCAGATGCCCACCAAAGCTGCTCTGTCACTACCCTCCTCAGCTGGGTAAGGGAGAGAAAGTAGAACAAAAGGCTTGTGGTTTGAGCTGAGGACAAGGAGAGATCACTCAACAATTACCCATACAGGCAAAACAGACTCAGCTTGGGGAAATTAATTTACTTTAATAGCAATCAAAGAGGTACATAATTAATACTGGTATCATTTGATCTAAACATTTTTCCACTTAGGGTATTCAGCTGTGTTTCTTTTTCCTCTTCAAAGTAAAGGCATGCGAATCCTCCCTATTTTAGGATGGACGAAGAGGTTGCCTCCTTTCGCCAAGTTATTCTGATGGGTTTGTTACCCACATACTGAAGGTAGTTAAAAAATGTGGTGAGACTTCAATCCATACTAACTAAAAGAGTTTAATCTTTCAGATTATTGTATTATAAAAGGATTTTTTGAGTTCTCCTCAGAAGCTCATGACTCTCCCTGTGTATCACTCAGTGCCTTAAACAGACCCCTAGATTCTACTGCTGCAGAACCTGTTTGTAGGTTTAATGGTGTGTGCAATTATGCAAAAAGTCTGCATAGCAGTGGGTGGTGTTAGTTGAGTCCTTCTTGGTCACAGTACCAGAATGTGCCATCCTACCCCAGGTGGCACAACACCCTTAAGTGCTAAGGACAAGAATCACTGAAATATCAGAAGAGCACAAGTGACAGCACAAGTAAGAGCTGAGAGCTGATCTGATTTTCCTTGGAGACTGATATCTACTCCTGGAGGAATTCTTGAAACCTTCAGATTCTTGCCGGCAGTATATGTGAGGAAATGCTTCTCTGCTTCAACAATTTGCTGGGAGCAGAGAGATTGGGGATGTGACTTGCCTTCAGTCACTCCCCCTTAATGATGGTGGGGCAGGAGGAAAGGAAAGGTCAGGGGGCTTTTGCCCTATTTTTGGACAGTGGATGTCATGCTGTAGGACAGGGACACAATGAGCCTGGGTGGTAACAGCTTACCATGAAGATTTAGGGTTATGGTGATGTACACAAAATACCACAGATAGTGAAAGATAATACTGACACTTAATAACATTGGTATCAGGTATACAGAATTGCTGATCCAGGCGTATACCGTTGGATCAGTATAGCGCTCATCATTCAATCTGATATATGAGAAAGTAAGGGAGCTCAAGTTTCATCCACTTTTAGGATCTGCCTTGAGATAACTATCCATTTAAAGTCTCAAGGAAAAAAATTACTTATTCCATCCAAAGCAAGTTGTTGAATTAGTAAGTAAGTAAGTAAGAATTATTCACTCTCTTTGAGCTACCATCTATATTTGAAACACTTTGAAGGAAAACTATGTCCCAGATTCCACCAGAGGTGCATATAGAAGTCTACACCTGGTATTATACTCTGTTCAACACATGCTGGATAAAGCTTAGGCAAGTTTTATCCATTGGTAATTAAAAACCATAGAGAGTGGCCAGTTAGTATTTTTTTCATGTCCACAGTCTAAAATCAACAGAGGAGTTTTTGAGCTCTGGTGACAAGCTGAAGTCTTTGATTCCTCTATTCTATTTAATTGCATTCATACCACACAGGAGGCATTCAGCTCCTAGGTACATGTGGTAAAAGCCTGCCACCCTTTGTCCTGCTGAACAAAACCTTTCTCTATAATGAAATCTATTGACTTTATCTAGAGCCGAAGTTTAGATGTGGTAGATAAACATTGTATTACTTACTGAAAGCATTAGAGTTACTTGATAGCTGGCTTTTAAGACTGGTGTAGTGTGTACATTGGGGTAGTTATGTATTCTCATCCAGGTAATTAATAATGTATCAGCTTAACTGCAAAGTTCTGTACATAAATGACTGCAATTGAAGTGTAAATAACTGCCTCATGTAACTACATATCAAACAGATTTGTATGACTATGAAATAAAAACATATTAAAAAGAAGTAAAAGAAATAGGACAAAACTCATTGCTATAAGAAATATTAGTAATTACTTAGATACAGTATAATTACACAAACTGCAATAACTGTAATTACATAATAGTTAGAGTTACAGTGCTATAAACTGTGATTGCTTCTTGTCTCATCCTAACTCATGACCTGACATTTAATTTCAAATAACTCCAAAAAAAGGAAGATTAATTTTAAGATTTATGGACTTAGAACCTATTGAAGCAGATGGAAAACTCTGTTATTGCAATCAGCTTTAAAATGGGATATATAGATAAAACTACAATATGATGAATATTAATTAAATCCTCTGAAAAAAATGTGAGTTGCTTCTTACATTCATAACTGATACTCCACTGTTAAGGTGATTTTGAGAAACAGAAGGAGTTAAGGAGCAAAAGAGAGATAAAGGTTTGGGGAGATTATCCCTCCCTGAGACTACTGATTATCCCTTTCTGAGACTGTATAGGACCTAGTCCAGGCACAGATTTAGGTATCTTGTTCTCCCATCTTGTTTTCTCCATTAGACTAAGCCTGTGGTTGTATTATTAATGAGGTTTCCCAAAGCCTTGCTGTGATAACAATTAATAATGTTATTGTCATACAAGAAATACTCTTATTTTGTTTTTTTTTTCCTTGTGATTTTTAGTACTTCTATGTTATGTTTCATGAGGAACTAGAAAGTATAGAGCCAAATAAATCATTGTTTTTGTAGATCTTGGATATCAAATTCTATCAATGCTTACTAATTTCATTGTCTGCAGAAGGTACAGTCTTTGTAGTCCCTTTGGAAATACTTCTAAGATAAATTAAGGCAAAAGCATTCAGAAGAAATAAAGGGACTTCGAACTTCACTATTTTTAAAGATTTTTAGGATAAAGGTATATGCCAGTGTGACAGGGCAAACAGCTGCAAGATAAAATCTTCCTGGATTTGAAGATGGAAAAAACAAACAAACAAAGACATATTAGATGTAGGATTTCACATCCAACAATATTAATCATCACAAGAGAAAATCAAACAAGAAAATTTAATAAACAAGAGTTGACAGAGAAATTTTTTAAGAATTTGAAGACAACAGACTGATTTTGTAGCACTAGTTTGTCAGTTACAAAATGCATTTGATTGAATGTAATGGATTTGTAACAAAGCCTGTATTACACAGCTTTATGTAAATTGTAACCCTGTAAATATGCTGGAACTTTTAAGCTTCAATTTTCTTCCTCTAAGTTTCTTTTCTTTTTTTTTTTTAATTCCATTGTGTGTTCTTGCGTTGCTTTTTTTTTTTTTTTTCCCCTGGTTTGCTTTGTTTTTTTCTGTTGTTGATTGTCTGGGGGTTTTGTTTGCTTTTAATGCCGGATATCTTCATGATATCTGAGCTGAACTCATTCCAGTTAAGTTTTCCCTTCCAGTCATATTTTATTCCTGTTCGTTTTATTAGATTTCTATTAAAAACATTGGAAATAACCACTCCGTTGAACAACATAAAAGAATTATATTGCACTTATGGAAGCAGGAAGATGCTCACTACAACTACCTACTACAGTAGATGTAAAGAAATACTACTAGGATGACCTGAGAATTCTAGAATCTATTTTATAGCATGAGGTGGCATATCTTTTGCATGCTACTAAAAGCAGTAATGAAAGTCCCAATCTGCCTGTCCTTGCTACAAAAGCAATGTGTGATACTACAGACAGTTCTTTGGCATCCCACTGTCCTGCACTCTGCTGATAAAACGCTTCACATTTTTCTCCGTTTCCAGGGATTTCTGGAATTACCTTGGTGCAGATGTTGCTTACCTTAGGGACTGAGTAAAGAGTTCTGAACATCAGAGAAAGAAGGTACTGAAAGATCTTTTCCGAGGAGCAATAGATGTCAGTGAAGTAGTTAAGGAATCTTCATTATTGTCATCATCTACTTGATCTCTATTTTTCGCTGGTGAATCCAATTTGAACAAGGAACTGGAGAATTTAATCTTGTAATACTTCATAAATTAAATATTGAAGTATTTCCAAGATCCACTTTTGGCCTACCTCCAGCCTTTTCATCTCCCGAGGAACTTTGACACAGAAGCAGAAGTCCTAACTCCATTGATGTCTTTAACTAAAGAGGAGCCAAGAGATCAGCTGGATTTTACTACTTATAACAAATATCTGGTACACTACAACCTGTTGGACACAATGAACAAAAGAGAAAGTCCTGTTATGGTATACACCTTCCTGAGAGAAGACAAATCTTCACATGTGTCTGCTGGACATTGACAGATGACCTTATGTGTGTTTCATGTCTGAGCACTCTCAGCTCTCAGCTGCCTTTCCTACTCTCCTGCTAAAGACTCGTAGCCACAGCTGAGGCAGAACAGACTGCATATCTGTCTCTTACCTAACCAAGCTCAATTCACTGTATTTAAAATGTGGATGAATTTGTTTTCGTGCTGTACAAGGAACAAGGGTAGTCATAGACATTTTTCCCACTCTACCTCACTTAAAAGGAAGCACTGACCCTTGGACGAGGCACAGGAGCTCAGGAGAACTGGTCACAAAAACAGTGCCTAAAATGACCAATGAATCTCTTAAATATGTAAGAATAATCCTCCCTACTTTATCCATGTAATTTGTCCAAATCAATTAAACAGTACCATCTTGTAATGACTTAAGATTTTTCTCACTTATTAAAAGGTATGTTTCTGAACACTTTGGATTAGAAATGCCTAGGAGATCAGATGGTTATGAAATCAGTTAAAAGTTATGATTAGACTATAGTGCTAATCACAGGATGGCAACAGGAAGAAAAGATATTATAATAAGCTGAATTATTGTCTTTAAAATTACTAGAGAATCTAATAAAAGTATAAGAATTACATTCTTGGAAGAAACTACACCCAGAAAAATTTCAAATTTCTGAATTTAACCCCCCTGACAAAGATCCCTGTAAACATATGCTAACATTTAGAAATTAATTATTGATAACCCAATTTAACTCACTCTCTGTACTGTTTACTGAAATTAAAGTCATTTAGTAATCAATAATCATCCTCATAAAACAAGGATAAAACTTAGCTAACAATAGTGCGGATCAATAAATTAGCTAATCTAATAGAACCTAATATTTTAGTTCAGCACTCTATCTAAGAAATAGTATGCACTACTTTCACTGAAGCAGCCATGAGGAATATGGATCCTTTGCACAATGTCCACCATGAAAATAAAATAAAAAAATTTCCAATGATGATGGACTTCTTTGTTGCAAGTTTTCAAGTATGCAAGAAAGCATAAATGATCCTATTACCTTGAGTACAGTTGAACTCCATAAGTAAAATAATCTTGCCTTGCTAGCAGTACACGGTACTTTAAGCATCACTTTTTGCAACAGCACTCTCTCAACCTTAGCCCAGATTCATGTTATGAGTATTTATTCAGTTGTCTTGGATTCTCCTGCTGTTGCTGCTCCATACGGCTTTTCTGACATTTTTCTCAAAGGCACAAAAATGTAGTAAGCAGCACTGTCTCCTGATAATCAACACTTCTAACAACTCATTTTCTGACGTCAGAGCATCTATGTGACCTCTTAGATATTATGATCCTGTAATTTGCTAGTCTTAAAAATGTCTAGTTCCATTCTTCCACCTAGTCCCAAAGACCCTTAATTATCTAATTAGTGCACCTACTCTACAACTTCAGTGATGTTTCCAGCCCCTCCTGGTGTTTTAGTGTAGCATTTCACTATGCAAGTTTTCATTACTTCTCTTTAACCAGTTATATACATAATAATGGTGTATAAAAATATATTAATGTAGTTTGTACATTTCAATTTCTAACCTAATTTTTGTAATACTTAAATTTTTCTTCAAAATTTTAGGGCTGCAGACAGATGACTATGTTACTAATCAGGACCAAGATTAAACTATCTGAACAGGATGTAAGAAGCTACTGGACATGAGGAAAGAATTTGCTGGATATGACAGACAACAGTACAAGAAGCTAATAAAGAGGATACGAGAGCTAATAAAGGATAGCTCCATGACAGATGGTCAGATTTAGCAGGTGGTTAAAGGGGATGTATAGGAGGAATGACCAGACTTCTCAAACAATGAGTGGGGGTATTACAGATCTTCTGGATAATAGAATTTGCAATACCAGTAACACATCTCAGTAATACCAGATTTGAACATAGATGTAGCTAAACTGGGACTAGAAAGTACTTATGTTCTCATTTATATTTTTGGAAGGGAACCGACACAGAGAAAGATATGAATGAAGGCAGGAAAAAAAAGAATCGAGAAATAGGAAAAGGGATAGAAAGGCGGGCATGTTTTAAGACTGGTTCTCTCTGGGTATACTTGCCAGCAGTCCTGCGCTTGATCACCACTGCTTAAAACAGGACAATAAACTCATTTGTTGTTCTCCTATACCAGCAATGTCTGACTTGTTTCTGTTGTAAGGAGGACAGGGAGGAGAATGGGAGCACCTTTCCCTGATATCAGGAAAACTCTTGGGACAGACGGATTGAGCACGCTAGTATCACCATGAAAGTATCACCATGCCAGTGTCCTTTCCAAACCTGGTGGTATCAATGTCTTTCTGAAAACATGTTAACAAATTCATTCAATTTCTTATACAGACAGGGAAAAGCTTCTAGTGAAGAGAGTAGACCAATAATAAACTGCTGCAAGGCTTAGTCCTGTGTGGTGGTTTGTCCCTGGTTGGACACTAGATCCCCACCAAAGCAGCTTTATCACTTCCCTCCTCAGCTGAGCATGGGATGGAAAATATAATAAATGGCTCATGGGTCAAGATAAGGACAAGCAGAGATCACTCACTGATTACCATCACAGGCAAAACAGACTCAAGTTGGGGAAATCAGCTTAATTTACTGCAAATCAAATCAAAGCAATGTTATGAGAAATGAAAACTAATTCTTAAAACACCTTTCTGTCACCCCTCCAATCTTACAGGGCTCAACTTCACTCTAGATTTCTCTACCTCCTTCCCTGCAGCAGCACAGGGTCCTGGGGAATATAGGCTGCAGACAGTTCATCAGATACTGTCTCTGTTGCTCCCCCTTGGGAAGGGGAGTCCTCACGCTCCTTCTTCCTTGGTCTAGCATGAGGTCCCTCCAACAAGAAACAGTCCTTCACAAACTCCTCCAATGACAGTCCTTCAAACTGGCTGCAGTTCTTCACAAACTACTCCAACATGTGTCTCTTCCACAAGGTACAGTTCTTCAGGAACATAGAATCACAGAATTCCACAGCTTCCTGAGCTGGAAGGACCCAGTAGGATCATTGAGTCCTATCCCTGGCCCTGCACAGGACAACCCCAAGAATGACACCATGTCCCTGAGAGTGTTGTCCAAACACTTCTTGAACTCTTTCAGGCTCAGTGCCATGACCACTTCCCTTGAGAGCCTGTTCCAATGCCCAGCCATTCTCTGGGTGAAGAATCCAGAGGGTGTTTGGATACTGGAACAGGCTCCACAGAAAAGTGGTCACAATACCAAACCTGACAGAGTTCAAGAAGCATTTGGACGATACTCTCAGGCACATGGTGTGACTCTTGGGGAGGGTCCTGTGCAGGGCTATGGGTTGGACTCAATCCTTATGGGTCCCTTCCAACTAGGCATATTCTGTGATTCTGAAAACACAAATCTTCGCAAAATGTAATATCTAACCTAAACTTCTCCAGCTTAGGTCTTTCCCATGGAGTCACAAGTCCTGCTAGCAAACCTGCTCCAGCATGTGCTCCTCTCTCCACAGGTCCACAGATCCTGCCAGGAGCCTGCTCCAGCACAGGCTTCCCCTGCAGTTACAGCCTCCTTCAGGAATCTACTTGCTCTGGCATGGGATCCTCCAGGAGCTGCGGGTAGATCTCTACTCCATTATAGACCTCCCTGGGATGCAGGGGCACAGCTGCCTCACCACGGGCTGCACTATGGGCTGCAGGGGAACCTCTGCTTTGGTACCTGGAGCACTTTCTCCCCCTCCTTCTGCACTGACCTTGGGGTCTGCAGGGCTGTTCCTCTCACATATTCTCACTCCTCTCTCTCCTGGCTGCTGTTGCTCAGAGTGGTTTTTTTCCTCTTCTTAAATATGTTATCTCAGAGGCACTACCACTACCCCTGATGGGCTCGGTCTTAGCTAGTGGCTGGTCCGTCTTGGAGCCGGCTGGCATTGGCTCATTTGGACATGCTTCTGGCAGCTTCTCACAGAAGCCACCCCTGTAGCTCCATGGCTACTAGAACCCTGCCATGCAAACCTGATGCAGCCTGCCAGCTTTTCAGATCTAATCAAGGGTTTCTGACTGAGTGTCACTGTAGAAATATCACCTTCAAGAACTGTTTAGAGAAAACTTCATGCTGAATGAAAGATGGGTGTCATAAAACCCCTCCAAAGACTGCAAGTGACTCTAATTGAAAATTAATCCTTCTTCAAAGAAAACTTAACAATTCCCATTCATCACATCTGTGTTTTAATGGCATATCAAGTTATCATAGATAAATCTTTGCCATTGAAGACTCTTAACTGGTTATTTAATGAATGTTTTCCATAGCACATTTTGTAGTTTTTAAGAAGTTTATTTCAATTTCTATGAAATCAGCATGTAAGAAAAGGAAAGTAAAAGGACACTGTTGATGAGTCACAGTCTTCCTAGCTATTTAGGACTGTGGGTGAACAAAAATCTGAGTTATAGTAAATGCCAAAGAAAGTACCATGGAAGCCTGGGCTCATGCTTGTAATGAAAATTTAAAAGCAAGCTACTAGAGTAGAAAACACCATCACAAACTATCAGGAATGCTAACATTGAAAATGTTCCTTTTTTTTCCAGATAAAAACATACAAAAATAATATGATAACATTCTAAATAATTCATTACCACAAAAATTTCACTTGCTTTATCTCAAAATTTGCAACAAATACAGTGATGAACTCATGTTAGCGATGTTTTATTCAGAACTGTATACAACCAACAGGAATCACAACTATGTTTTAACTATTCATACATTATAGCAATGGGCGCTAGTCATTCATCTCTTTGCTTGTTTCACTGAACCTTTGTGTGTTGAAATATTCTAGTCAAAGCTGACAATAGTGGTAGCATAACAAGGTCTTCAAATAAGACAACTTTATTTTATTGTTTAGTAGAGTAAATTGTGAGGAACAGGCATGTCTGTGAGAAAGCTTGAGTGCATTGAGGAACGGAAAGCAAGCATGACAACAGTAAGGACTGTGTTCACAAAAGGATTGGTATCACACAAGTTTA